>NW_010519448.1:304-28811 GCF_000687285.1 Phaethon lepturus | reverse complement strand
TTCAGCTGGCTGTCAACCAGCACCCCAGGTCTTTTACCACCAGGCAGCTCTCCAGCCACTCCTCCCCAAGCCTGGAGCGTTGCATGGGGTTGTTGTGACCGAAGTGCAGGACCCTGCACTTGGCCTTATTTAAACCTCATACAATTACCTCAGCCCATCAATTCAGCCTGTCCAGATCCCTCTGCAGAGCCCTCCTGCCCTCCAGCAGATCAACACTCCCACCCAACTTGGTGTCATCTGCAAACTTACTGAGGGAGCACTCGATCCCCTCATCATGATAATGTTTGTCATCTTAGCTCTTCCATTTAATAGATATAATTGATTTAGGATGCAAAATACTTAGGACAGCTAAGAGGCAGGTACATAGCTGGGAACAGGCAAAGTAAATGCAAGATCCAAAATGTTTAACGATTTATCTTTTCTTGACAAATGTTTTAACCCAACAAGTTATTTCCTTGTAAATTTAGAAAACATTTATATAGAGCAAGTCTCTTAGCTCTTCCATTTAATAGATATAATTGATTTAGGATGCAAAATACTTAGGACAGCTAAGAGGCAGGTACATAGCTGGGAACAGGCAAAGTAAATGCAAGATCCAAAATGTTTAACGATTTATCTTTTCTTGACAAATGTTTTAACCCAACAAGTTATTTCCTTGTAAATTTAGAAAACATTTATATAGAGCAAGTCTGAGATATTATTATAGTCTTGTGCGCCTGCCACTTCCTTCCAAGAAAGGGCAGTCCTTCATGCTCTTTGGAAAGCAAAAATGCTATGGATTTGGCCATTGTGGCTGAAGATATCCATTATGTCAAATGCAAAATGCAATAGTCATGTCACGTCCATGCTAGATTCAGCTTGATGCAGTTCTGCCTTTTCAATTTCTTTTCACAGACCCTAAGCAATGTGACCACCTGCTGAATCTCTTTTGATTAGCATGTAAAGAATCCGTTGTTTGGATCAGCTGGGGTCCTTTGACTTCTCAGCACTGAAGGCTCAGCAACAGTTTCCTTGTAGCTTTTCTTAAACCTCTCCAAGGGTTTTCTGGCGGTAATTTTGGAAGCTTTCAGTTCAGGAAAAGATGGTAAAACTCAGTTCCTTTTCCAACTGATTTGTACTTTCTTATTTTGTTGTGTGATATTAACAGAGATAAGTCTAAGGTACCATTTCTAAATACAGTCTGAATTGTGGCAGAAAGAGTTGCAGTGCTGCTCTGCCTGCAGAGTTCAAATTTTCTTAAACTTCAGGACTGATCTTTAATAATTGGATGAAAATGAGCTCATTTTTGCAATTCTTTCTAGAATTCCTTGCTCAGAGAGAGCTGTTATTCCTACCAAAAAATTCAGTACACTAAGCCATAGCTAGCTTTTCTGTCATTAAGGCTCTATGTCTCTTCATGGAAGTCTTGTTTCTTAGCTCTTGGCATGCAAACAATGCAGTTAAAAAGTAGAAGCAGGTAATGACTGCAGCATGAAAGCAATCCAAAACCTCTGATGGGACACTATTTTGCAAATAGAAGTAAAATGTTCACCTAGGACCCTTACCTGTGTTAGAATTGATTATCTGCATTAAAAGATAGGAATCAGTGTCCTATGATTCCAGAGGGCCTTAAGAGACCTCAGATACATGAGTTTATTCTAGTTAAAAGAAAATGAGATCTATTCAACAGCTGTGGGAAACACACTGCCTCATCCCCAGAATTTTCCAGCTTTGTTTAAAACTGTCCTCATGGGGTGACCCCACACATAAGTTCATTCTGCCTTGTAGTTTAACTGTTGGCTTTTGACACAGCTGTTGCATGACATAGGTGAACTACCTGATAATTATCAGGTCTTGCTTCTCAGAAACAGGTATAAATCAAAAGTAATCTTTCTTGTCACTTCCCAAAAGCCGCAAGTGTAAAAAGAAGTAGGTGTGATTGATTGCCATGCTTTGTCCTTGGTTGCTGCACCTACAGCATCAATCTCACCAGCAACTTTCATTTTAAAAGCTTACAATAAAAGTGCTGCTCCCCTTACCATGTTAGTTCTAATAAATCTACAGCTGTCATAAAGGAAGATACTACATGATTTTATAGATCACAAGGTCACAAATCAGCAACAAAAATGGCTGTGGAATTCATTTCTCAAAAAAGATGGTTTCCATAACCCTCAAGCTAAATATATGTTCCTTTTAGCTATGGAAGAAATAAGGCTTTTTATGCTTTTCTGGACAGCTAATGGAGAACCATGCTTGCCCATGCCAGTTAAGAAACTTCATTCAGTAGAAAGCCATAGAATTGGATCATGATGAGACTCTTGAGTTGCTGCTAGAAGAGGTATGAAATCATGCTAGTCCAGATTAGGAAGTGCTGAGCAGCAGACAGAGCTACAATACATTAGGTGGCACCACACTTGTGGCTACTACTGGTATCCACACCACAGAGCTACTTCCTATTTGTATTTTCATTCATGTGCACTCTTAGCTCCCTGAGAACCATGCTTTGTGTTCTAGCATGAGAATTTGATTAAATTTTTATTCTTATTGGCCAACATTAATTCTAGCTCCATTTTTGTTAGATTCCAAACTTTTGACTATTCATTTTTCAGTAGAGTGTCAATGGCTTCTTGCTCCAGGACATAACTCATTTGTACTCTCAATTCACCAAAGTGTCCTTTTTCAGCATCCCAGAGAAATGGCTCCAGTTAGTTAGGCAGCCAGAGCTTTCATTCGAATCCTAGGTTTTGAGCTTAAAGTTTTTCTTGTAAGCTCTTGATGATTTTCAAATCTAACTGGTTTGTTGGCAGCCTTATTTTAGTCATATAAAAAATGTTTTACTTCCAGTTCCTATTCTGTTCCATGTACAAACATGTCATTCTAATTCTGGCAGAACTTTGCCACTCTTGTTCTAGTTCCTGTTAATAAAATGCATAGCTTCCTGGTCTGCATCCTGTTAGTGCTGACACAGGCTCCTAATATCCAGTGTAGTTTCATAACCCCAAGGACAGGAAATGTTCTCCTTTGCTGATTCAAATCTGTCCAGAAATAATGTAGACTAAGAAAATTTTAAGAGGGAAAGTTTAGCTAAGAACATGAGAGTTAAGAATGTAACAGTCAGAGTTACAAACACAAAGGGGAGAAATATCAGAACTGGCTTGAAAGTCCTTGGTAAATGGTAACAGTAATAGTAATGAAACATAGCCTGAGAATTTAGCCTAACATCAGCATTCTTCTTTGTAGAATTTTTCTACAAGGAAACCTTTTCTTTCTCAGGTGTTTGTTGGGTTTTGCTGCGGGTTTTTTTATGTATTCTGGTCTGTATGACTAGTTATTTACATCGGTTTCAGCATATACCAATTTCAATTTATATTATTTAACAAAGGTTTTGCAAGTGGTTTTGCAGCTTAATGTTGCTGATAATAACTTGTGTGTGGAGTCACCCCATGAAGATGACAGCTTTAATTCTGTCATTTAAGCTGTCATTTGTGTCAATTTGTCTAAATGCTGTATGTGGTTAACTGTGGTTGGTTCTTGAAAATATTAATATTACAGAAACTGCATGTGGAACTGGCAACCTCTAGACAAGAAGCAAAGGACTACTATGGCATGAGAGAGTGAACTCTGATGTCCCTTTCCAGGTCAGAATCTAATTGCCATGCCTTGGGGATATGGCAGTTCTGTGTATAAAGACAGGCCATTGTTTTTCAAATTCTGCTGTTTAGTCACACTAAATATATTTGAAATTCACAAATTAACAAATGGTATGCAGTAGTTGTGCAGCTGAAAGGACAAAAGTTCTCAGCTGAGGATTTTTATGGGACATGGCATAAATGTTTAAGTCAAGGCATAGCATAAAAAGGTGAAAACTGACCTTGATAAAGGGAGACAAAACAAAGATAACGAAGTCCTCCGGTTCTTAAATCTACAGCTCCCTTGAGCAAATTAGGAAGCCACAGTATAGGAGAGTGAAGTTCAGTGGGCGCTTTGCACACCCATATACAAAACCATGGCTTCTCTTTCCTAACCAAATCTGAATATCCTTCTGCTTAAACGAGGATGGGTAAGGTGTCTGATGTGTTAATAGGGACTCTCTAGTTGATTTAGCATGACTAGGCAGGATGCTCTCCTTCCTCTGAGCTTGCTAATGAGTATCAGGAAGTATTGCCTTCCTTCCCAGCTCCCAGCTTGCTGCCTCTACAACTTCCCCTGCCTTTACTGGCACAGCTTCCTTGCCAGATTCCAGCACAGATATGCACACACTGCTAAGAAAAAGGGGGTCCAGCCATTTCTCATGGATGTAATAATCTTCTTTCTTTTTTCTATTCTTCACTATGAGAGTGGTGATGCACTGGAACAGGTTGCCAAGGGAACTTGTGGATGCCCCATCCCTAGAAGTGTTCAAGGTCAGGCTGGATGGGGCTTTGAGCAACCTGGTCTAATAGAAGGTGTCCCTGCCCATGGCAGAGCAGTTGGAACTAGATGATCTTTAATGTCCCTTCCAACTCAAACCATTCTGTGATTCTTATCTGTTGTATATAATGCATAAATAACTGCCATGTTTTACCTAGTGGTGAGTGTATTTTGGTTGTGAAGGACTGATCTATAATTAACTTTGTTATGATCATTATTATAGCAACATAATGTTTTGGACATATAGCTTAATTACAACTTTGGAAAGCAATGCTGTTGACACCTTTGGGGTTGAAATATGCTGTATCAACAGATTTTAATATGTTCACAGTTGTAGAGATTTTTTTTCAATTGTAGCTGTCATGTTGACATGTTTCACCCCTGTAATAATGGACTTTTCCCACTGATGACTCAGAGGAAATAGTCTCTCCACCCAGTCTTTCACAGAATAAAACACAGCAGTTCCCCAAATTTTTCACTGCAAAAAAATGCTGTTGTAGGGCAAGAATTTAATGCAACGCCAAATACTAGCATAAATATGTGATCAAATGTACTTTCATGTAGCTTGTGACCTCATTGGAAACTGCTGTGACCTCACTAGTTATAACAGTGCCTGGTTTGGGAACCACTACTTTATACACTGTTAAATAGCAGATGTGCGTGTCTGAGTTATATTAGCAGCCTATAGCCCAAGGTAGCATAGTATCAGCATGTTCTGAAGAGAAAACCAGAGTTATTTAATGTTTGCATAATCTAAGATAACGGGAATGAATCTGTTAGATGCAGCATTACTGGCCTCCTCTCCCCTTCAGTCTTCTTTGTATCAAGGGCTGTGACTATATTCCTTTCCAGTGGCTTCAGCACCTATCTGGATTTACATTGGGATGACAAGAGTAGAATTTGACTGCTATTCAAGGCAAAGCTAATGTGTATTGTAAAATTACTTCTTGCTTCCTTCTTGATCTTCGCTAATTTTCATAAAGTTACAGACATATATGATGCCTTAAAGGTGCATAAAGACAAACACTCCTTCCCTGTAGAAAGTACAATCAACAATAAGAAATAAAAACAGAATACAAAGATATAATGCCAGAAGGTAATAGATTCTTTCCATGGACTACGCTTTTCTATGGGATGTGCATGCATTTAGTAATTCTTAATCTACAATCAGTCCATGTTAAGTACTTTGTTTCTTTTAAAGATGTAAATAGCAACGCCTAGTGGATTAGCACAGAAACACTTTACAAAAGAAATGCATCTTAGGAAGGATTTGAATGAAGATAGCACTGTGATTTCTTCCAAAAGACTTATCAGAAAAGTATTTATAGCAGAGAAGAATAGCTCCTGCCTTTTCATCACAGTTACTTTTTGAAAAACAAGTACTGAAGAGAGATAAGGAAACTTTCTTCTAGACTATTCCTATTATCAAACAGCAACTTCACTCCACCCTTCCCTTGTATTTGGCTTCTTATAGAGTGCCTGGAGCTGCAGTTTTGTTCCAAGACTACCCTCAGAAAAATCCCCTGCCATTATCACACTTGCTAACAAAAGAAAGAAATGTATACTTCTTCCAAACAGGAAAAATGTAATTAACTGCCATCTATCAAAATCAGGAGAGGTACCCCTTTAGCTTGACTGAAAGTTAATGTAGCTTTTCCCTGTGCTGTAACTGGCTGCATGTGCTGAAACAAGCCATGGACACATCCGGTAGCACTGTTCCTCAAGCAGAAGTTTCAGCTGAGATTTACATCCATCTCAATTACTTAGAGAGTCTCCCCAAAGATAAAGTAATTGTTTCAACTTGTATTTAAGTGAGAGTGCTCAGTTTTGGTAATTCATACTTAGATTATGTTAAAATTAAGATGATATTGTAATTCTTTCCGTTGGCTTTTAATCTTCATATTAGCTCAAAATGGTGCCCGTTCACACTAGCAAAAGAGCTTTGCTATTGACTCCAAGAACAGCAACTTCCCCTATGCTTCCTGTACTGGAGGAAGATATTACCCAGAACCTGCTGAGTGTATTCACTTAAATAAATATTTAAGTGAGATTAACACATAGATCCTGTATCCTCATATGCATACAGAATTCACACTTACTGAGATTATTTCTGTAATTACAAGAAAATCATAATTCCTGCAGTTGTGCAGGGAAATTGAGTCACACATCACATGCAGATGGCCAAAGAAAAGACACACAAATGCAATACAAAGAATACAAATACAAAGAAATGTATTGTCATACATCCCTTCTCAGTGAGTGATACCTACAGCAACGTGAAATCTATTAATAGGATAGTCAAGCATGAGTCAGATCTCAGTTTAAGGACAGGCCACTGACAATCAATAGCAGCTTATTCAGACAGAAGCACAGCAACAACCCATCTGTATCAGGGTGCTGTTCTTGCCCACCTCTCAAAAACCTGGGCAAGAAGCATCCTCCCTCTGTTCCTTCTCTTTGGGATGAGGCAGAAGTTTGCTGCTTGGAATTTCCACAGAAAAGGTGGTTCAGGCCAGACAGAAGATCCTGCAGACCATATTTGGCCAGTGGGCTGCATGTTGAACCACGCTGGTGAAGAATTTTCAAAAGTAATCTGTGTCAGCCTGACTATATCCACTGACTGTGCTGTGAGTTTGGCCAATCCTAAGAGCTTTTGGAAATCGCTGTCTGTATCTGGACCTAGACTCTTACTCTATCCTCAATCTTTGTGCAAACCTCATTGCAATAGGATACTCTCTGCTCATAGCAGGCCTACACAATCCTATCTCTATAATCTCAGGCATTGGGCAACATTATAAAGAAAATTGTCATCACCAAACAACTTAACACACAGCTTATGGCTTTTGGAGTCATCAGTCCTTACTAGAAACAAACAGAGACCAGTAAGAACAAGCTGAAGAAATATATTGAACTCATAATCCTCACAACTGTAGCCAGTTTTATTTTTCCTTGGTTACCTCATTTGTCATCACAACTCTCCATTCTGGAACAGAAACCCAGTGGACAAAGCATGGGATTAGGAATTTAGTAACTTAAGTGCAGCCTGAACACTAGTTCCTATGTGCTGTGGCAATATGGAGGTGGTTGCACATTATGAAGGGACGAGTTCTGCATCACAGTGCTGAGGTGGGAAAAGTACTGTTTATGATTGTGATTGATACTGTGTTGCTACAGTGTAGTTCTAGTAAGAAAAATGCTGTAACCTAAATGCTTCTGTCAGCTGGGAATAAACCTTGTTTGTAAGACTACAAGAATAGAAGGAATGTCCATCACTCAAGTTTAAAAGGTACTTTTTGTGTAAAAAAAGGATTGGCTGACTGAGATTGAGACAACCAGGACTGAAGAAGGTTGTCATTATATCACAGTAGTAGCAAAACTAGATAACAAAGCAGAGCTTTAAAAAGTCTCTCAGATGGAAAGGTTTGGACCGGAAAGGAAGTGAGAGGAATGGAGGGTGCTGCTTACTAAAGGGAGGAGATAGGAAACAGTGATGCTATTGTGGCAGTGGAGCTGATGAAGGTCAGAGAAGATAAGCTTTAATTTGCATGCTTTCAAAACACTGATGAAAAGTTGGTGATTTTTTTAGTGAAAGATTAGGGCCAAGGGAAACTGCAGCCAGGGAGTTTGCTGTATTTGTATGAATTGTAATCTAGAGTGCTTTAGTTTTTCAAGTGAAAAACAATGCGCCTTCAGCAACTTTATGCAAAGGATATCTGCTTTGCATTAGACTTGCCATATGCCTTCTGAAGAATTAGCTATAAACCTGAAGATCTGCACTTTACCGGAAGCTCTGGGAAGGGTCTGTCTAAGCCATGGTATCTGGAGAAGTTACTGCTGGACATGGAACAGGCAGCAAGGCTGTCAGGTCTAACTCTAAGAGATACTAAGCAGAGTATTTCCTCCTTGAATACATGCTTTTGTGACCCCCAGTTGAAGAACTGTGCCCAGTCTTTAACCAGACATGAGAAACAAGAGTCCCAAGGGCATGGGACCATAGCTGGGTCTTGTGAAATTAACGGAGGAGAGCCCTACAGGGGGAACGATGTTAAATTTCTTTTACAGAAGTTACTCATACAAACCTATCTCCTAGGAAACAGTATTTGTCTACATTAACATTCTTTACCTCATACTAGATATTCTATATGCCTAGGTTCAGTGCTGTTTAGATTTCCCTCCTTTAGCATTCCTACAGCTTGCCAGAATGTCTGCTTCTGCAGAAACAAAGGTTAATTAAACACATCCGCCCATTAGAGCAAGGAGCGAACATTACAATCTGGCCCAGAGCTACCTTCTTCAGCTGTCAGCACTGAAAGACACTTGGAACCACAAATTAGTCCTCAAGCAAACCTAGTTTCAGCAGAAACTGCTTGTTTTATTGAACAAAGAAGTCCTTCCCCATATTTACAGTTTCAGCTTGTACTTGCCTCGCTGTACCTAATTCCAGCAAGAAACATTGTAGTGGTATTTTGCACATTGCATGATGCAAGATTCTTGGATCTTTACAGTGCCTGATTAACATATAATAAGGAATGTTGGAAAAAATGTACCTTTCCTGCATTGCTAACTCCACCTTTTATAATTAATATAATTTAAGGTAACTGATACTGGATTTTTTTGTTACTTGTGGTATTCCTTAGCTTTGTACCTTTCACTGTGCTTGCATAATAGGACTAAACTGGCCAACTCCCTCATTATGCATTTTTTCACTTTCTTTTCCGTTTCATTTTCTGGCTCTAATATATAAGCACCATATTACCACAAATGCTTTCTCAATTCTCTGAATCAAATCTACATAATAATATATTCATTATATTAACTCTTCAGAGTTGGCTTGGTACCTTGGTTTCCCTCTGACTGTCATATGGGGAACAAAGACAGACAGCATATACCTTTCACAAACGTGTACCACGTTACCATGCCTATAATCCCCACTGCCTGAAGAACTGACATTCCTAAAATGTTTTCTTTCTGTGCTGACTCAACACAACAAGGCTGTGATAGACCTGTTAAAGAGCAGTGACCAGTAATGAGATAATAAGGAAGGCAGGACTCACTGAGGTTTTCACTGAAAGCAGGATCTTAAATAAAGTTAAATACGCACAATAGCGTGATGTTTACTTAATCATAAAGGCTGGCTTGTTTCCTATTCTCTTGTAATAGATGAAGCAAGTATAACTCTACATCCAAAATTCAAGGCCCATATTTTGTCAGAGCTCTTCTCAAATGTGATACTGTATTATGCATCCTCCATTTCCATTCAGATTAGCCACAAACAATTTCTGATTTTTTCAAGCTGACTCAGTCTTCATGTGTATTAATCGAATCATTGCTGAAAATTATTCTCTGCCCATGAACTGCATGTGCATGTATTTTGTTTCTACTGTTTTGGTTAGTTTTGATCAGACACACATACCACAAAGTCTTCTTTCTAATTCCAACCTGGAAGATAACATCTAGGCACATTATAATGTCAAACTTTGTTTTTCACAAATATTGTCTAATGTTTGATTAAAATTTTCAGCTTCTCAAACTTTGTTACCATTGCATTTGGTGATCTAATAATAAAAAAAACTATGGATAAAAGGAGACATGAGTGAAGAGCCACAGAAATATTTTCAATTATTTGCATTGCTTCCTTGGGTTTGGTTTCAAAGTCTATGAAAGTCACAGAAGTGTCATCTTTGTCCACTTTGTACTGGACAACTCCTGCCTCGTTTTCAACAACCCCTTTGAAAGGCAACATCTCTAAGCCCTGATAGATGGGTGCAGACACAGTGCTGTCTTGCAAACTGCTCAACACTTGGCATCAGGCCATTTTCTAAAGTCTGTGGTAAAAACACCTTGCTCTCTTACAGAAACTGAAAGCGAAGTTGGAGCAGTACTCTGACCAGCGTTGGACAGTTGATCACAGACACCAGAGCTGTAGTGACAAAGTGTAAAACATGCTCATAGTTAAATAAAGCCAAAAAGAAAACAACATGGTAAATTAGAAGTATTGATCCTGAAGAGGAAACAGAATGGCCTTCTTGGAACATCTCTTCTTGGCTTGTTACTCGTAACCTTCTGTCTAGCCCCCAGTTCAGTAGGCAAGATGTGACTCTTCAGCTTTACAAGTACAACATGTTAAATTACTTTCGAGTTGTTTCCATAAATAGAGCATGCCAATGCTTACTGACTAATTTTACCACCTAGGAGCTTTATTTGCATTCAGCAATGAAGCAGTTGAATTTTTAAGGTATTTTGTTATTAAATTGCAGGTAAGTTGGAAAGCTGCTTGCAGAGCAATGCCCTATTCATTACATAAGGCAAAAGTCTTTATAAAATTCTTGGAGCTGACCACAGCCTTGTGCTGCTTGTCTCACACACACCAAAAATACTATATGATCCAAAGCATTTTATAAGGCTGTGTAACAGACAGCTGTGTCTATACCCAGGTTTAACAGGGAGCAATATTATTTCTCCATTCACTCTCCTGAGCCTCTTTCTATCTTATGCCTTCGTACATATTTTCTGGGCCATTTATTCTTTCCTATACTGAAGAACACTATCAGACAGGTAAGACAGTGAGGATTAGAAACATTTTATATATGTCCTATCAGCATAAACAAATATGTGGACTATTACTCAGAAAGGCTTTAAAGCTGCTGGAGCATACCACTAGCCAGAACACAGGTACTACTCATTTAAACATGTTTTCAAGGATCACATCTCTTTATGTACCAGTTTATTCAGAGATGACACAGCATATAGTCCAGAACTGCACTTCTAAGCAGGTATTTCTTAAGACGCAATTGCTGTTTTGTGCTTCAGGCTACATTTTCATTAAGTCATGACAGTGTAACCAGCAATCTTTTGCTTTCTGTGGGGCAATAACTTTACTATGCTCCATTAATTAAAGCTATGGGTATTATTAAGTGGAACTGCTGTTGCGAGTCTGAAAAAGAGCATTGCTACATTGACAGCAAATAAATTGCTGTGAGTTTTAAGTGTGTTCCTTATTTTTTTTGCGGAAATCTGTTTGAGTGTATTTTTAAAGTTCGGGATTACTGTAAACAAAACATTCAGCTGATATCTGAAGCAATATCCGAACAAAAAAGACTAAAAAAGTCCTAAGCAGGGAAAACTTTTGCAAGTATTTTAGATGCTTAGGTGATTAAAACATAATACTCCAACATGAAATTAAGAACAATTATTTTAATCATTTAAGGAGTTCTTTCAACTTGAGTTAGGTCTGGTTTGATGATTAAAATGCAGGGCAAGGACCCAGAAGACATAAACTCTATTTTCAGCATTAGCACTGACTCACTGTGTGATATTAAGCAAGTCACTTAAATTAACTGTCTCACCCTCTGTCTCACCTGTAAAATGAGGGAACCTACCTCACAAGTTCTTTGTGAGATTAATTAATTAAACATTTGCTGCACACCTAACATTTCTTGGATGTAAGGTGGTGGAAAATTTATTATTAAACACATATATAAACAGGATACCAGAGCAGAGCTGGGTGGTTTCTATAAAGGAAACTCACATCTCTTTCATCTTTGAATTTTTTAAGCTTGACAACAAAATAATTAACTACAGGAAAAAACTGTGTGTGAAGCCCTTGAAAAGAGTTTATAAATTGAAAAAAGCATAGCCATAAACTAGACAGACCAAACTATAACTAAGAATAAAAACACATCGTCATTCTTCAGTAGAGCGCACAATTAAAAGACTAACACGAGTTTTTCTCTCCTATGATGTATAAGCAAATTTACATCTAATGAAAGTGAGAGGCAGCAGATTTAAATCTGGAGAAAGGAAATAATAATGTTTCTTTAAAACCCCACATTTTTTACTGAACTCATTGCCATATGACATTGTTGGACCCAAGATCTCAGTGAATTTAAGAAAAAAGCATTTATATGTAAATGTGAATATCCACTGTAATATTATATGAAATGAAAGAATTAAAAAACCCTCATGTTGCACAGTACAAGTCAACTAAGAGTTGATGGGCATTAAAAAAAAGTCTTCTGTGAAGCTTATTTGACAGCTGATCACTCTGGACTTACTTGCAACTCTATCAGAAGCACCTAGTACAGGTCGCTGTTAGAGGCGAACCCTGGAGCAGGTGGACTAATGGTCGCCTCTAGCACAGCAATCCCGATGCTACTGAGGCTTGATCAAGCAGCACACGAGCACATCTTTAGCACCCTTCTACTCTTATCATACCTATGTTGTGATAGTTACGATAGTTGAAAATGGCAGGTTTGTTCTGTCGTAAAATTAACTGCATCAGCAACAGAAGAGGGTCCAGCAACTTTTAACTGAAGAGGTGTTTTTACCTCATGATGCAGTTTAGCAGATAGCAAAAAGCAATGATTTTTACTAACATTGTGCTGTGACCCTATAACTGAGCTGATCAAAAACAGATTGAGCAAAGAAAAAATGGATAAAGTAGTGTGATCAATGACATATTCAAAGGTTATGTGTTTCCTGTACAGTTGCTTGCTACACCAAAGACCGTTTGGGGAAAGAACACAACTTATTTGCACTTTTCTGAAGCCAGTTATTATCATCTTCAATATTCACCAAAATATCACAACTACTTTCTGTTGGTTCCATTCAAAACAGAGTGAGGCCTTTATGTAAAGCATGGTCATAAATCTTTTACAACTTTGGAATTAAGTTGTTCCAGGGCCACATGCACAGGAAAACTCAGATTTTCTCTCCTTTTAAAAGCAACTTTCTAGGTTAATAAATAACTTCTACAATATCATCTGGTAGATATAAATGCAAGCTGGTTATGGACTTTCAGTGAAACATTTTTTACCTTGTGAATTCCAGATTGTACTGTTACTCGTATATTATAAATATAAACATATATTTGATATACTTAGCAAGTTTATAAATTGGCATTTCAGAGACATCAAGACAAAACCTCAGGCCCTTCACCAAGAATGGCAGAACCTTTAGCCTGGTGTTACAGAGCTAAAAGACCAAGGTGGATAAGTGCAGAAGTAACACCACCACCACCACGGGTTACGGGTTACGTAGTTACACTAAAAAGAATCAATGACTCACTGTTAATGTTTACTTGGCCTGTATGCTTTAGGGATGAGTGGAGATTAGTACAGAAAACTAGTTCTTTTATTCTCCTTTTATTTTGCTTATTACTAGCTAGTGCTACTGCATTCATTAAGTCAAACAAGATTAAGAATAAACAAGAGGTGCTTGTCATCCACCATTAGTGCAACGCCATGTGCTCACGCACAGCTGCTTGTGTATACGTTTTAGCAGCTGTTTTTTCCTGCCTGTCCATCGCAAATGGGTATGTCGCCTCGCACGGTACACGTACCTTGGCCCTTTTCTACACCTAGTCCACAACTTTAATCTAGTCTTTGCACCCTGAGAGCCTCCCCCATTGCTGCTATTCCTTTTCTCATCCCAGCTGTGACAGGAATCTCCTTTCCCTTCTCACTTCAGTGATGGAAAATGACAGCGAGTTCTCCTTTCACTTGTATTTGTGTCCCTAACTGCACACACGTAAATACATAGAGAAGTGATCTTTCTCCAATGCAACTTTACAAGCTAGAGAGATTGTTTGCTTTCTTAGCTGATACTCACTGTGCTTAAAGGGTCGATTGTCCTACAGCAGCAATTTCTTAAGGAGTATGAATAAAGCAGGCAGGCAGACGATGGCAGAAGCAGCTCCACTACAGTACTGCAGACCAATTCACACGATGACTGTAGCTGGACTCCTCCTAGTGCCTCAGAAAGCTGCAAGGAAAGGGAAGGGCTCAGGATATGATATCATGCACTCATTCTAAAAACAAGGAAACTGTTGTAGATGATTGAAAAAGTAACAACTTCAAAATTCCTGAATGGACAATAACAGAAAATTACTTTTCTGCTTCACCTTCCCTACCCTTTCCAGTGAAAAGTTTCAATAACTATAAATGACCAGCTTAGAAAACAGTATTTACATCATTACTAGGAATAGCCTAAGAGATGTATTACAACCAAGCCACCTCAGAGCATTGCTTAGTTTTGCCTAGTGTTGTCTGTTGTCTGTGTTTGTGTCAGATCTTGAGCTTTCAGTTCGTTACCAAGTTCAGGCAAGTACACCAGTCCCCAGCATAGCCGGCTCTGCAGACAACAGTTGGGTGTGCATAAGCAACAAGGACCCATGTGTATCTACTCCATAGCAGTAGCCTGAATTGCTTATTGCCTTTTTCAGCAAAAGTAAAATCTTCTAAAGCACCTAAGTGACTTAGAAAATTAATATTTTCTAAAGCAGCATAAGCAAACAGGCTTGTAAATCTCATGGAAAGTCAATGTGATTTTGTGCAGATTTGCTAGGGTAGGTTTTACTCTTTAGATCCCTTTCTAATTGCAAGCCTACTTTAGAAATAATAATCCATTTACAGGGCTATATTATTATAAATGTATTTCCCAGGTCATCATTTACAGCCTTTAAAAAAAGAAATTAATAAGCATTTGAAGCAAAGCAGATGTCCTAACTCAGCACAATTGTTCTTAACTTTGATTTAGCTTTGAAGTTTGCCATTTTGATTTCAGATCCAAAGAAGCACCTGCATGCCTGGAAGCTTCTCTGTTCTTTCCAGCTTTATCAATTGGTCTAATAAGTCACTCATTTTTCTCTCAAGTTGTCAGGATATTTTTGTTTCTGTTATAATCCCATAAAACGCTCTCAGATGAAAATTTAGCACAGTCTTCAAACACACAACATTTTTATATTGTGTTTGGAATTGCTAAATTCTCTGTTATGCCAGTCATTGTGCTTGCCTTTCAGATTTCTTTTTCATGTTAAAAATTTCCTGTGATTTTTTTCATGTAATTCATCTCAGATTCAGCATTGAGGCCACCCATGAGTGATATATTGTAGTTTACTATAATTTTCAAGTCCTGTATTGGCTTTTAGTTTAATGGCTTGGATTTGAGGGAACTTCTTATATTAAAGCAGTTCAGTGATTGGCATTTTATGTTTCAGTATCTGTCAATACGCTTCTACTGAGCTGTACAACAGGGTGTTGCTCTTTCAGCTCTATTGTTCAAACAGAAATATTTTGCTGCCAGATTTCTTGTTCTCTTTGTGCCCTTTGTTAGTGGACTTTCAATTTCAGGAACTTGTTCTATTTAAGAGGACAGTGGAAGAACAATACTTTATAATATAATATTTATTAAACAGATGCTGGTGTTATCAGTGTCTGTTTATCCAGTGGTGATGTGTCTCCTAAATAAACCAGCAGTAGTAGTAAAACAAACTGGAACACAGAACCATTTTCTTCATACAGATTCTAGGGATTTTTCTAGCTACTTGTACTTCTGAATAAAGGATCAATCATCAATCAATTCAATTTAGTTGTTCTTTGTAGCAGAGGGTAGTGACATCTCAAATTGGACAAACGTAAATTGTGAGGTTAAGGAGTGTGAATGAAGATCATTAATACATTTATTTTTGTAGAATTTGGGAAATCCCTTCTCAAAAACTGGGATACAGTTACATTTACATTTCTGTTTCTCTGCTTTTTCCTTGATTTTTAGTAGTACTATAAAACCTATATAGGTGATCACCTGGATTTGAGAAGATGTCTCACAACAGCATAGAATTGTCAGAGCTCCAGGTTATATTTGGACATTTAATGTATCCACACACTGGAACGCAAACCATACTCTCATATGTTCAGAGGATGAGGTAGCTGGAACTGCTGCTTGTGATGAAGGGAGCAGGAGTACCTCTGGTCTGTTCCTACTCCTCTCCGCGCCCACGACAAGGTTACTCTACAGCACGCATCTGACTGCAGCACCTGGGTCATTGCTCTGAGGTGGGGTACAGCCTGCATCATGCTCCTAACCTCTATCTGCAGGAAATAAAACAGATGGTACCTTGGAATATTCCAGCTGAGGATATACTGAAGACGACCCACACATTAGTAAGCAGACCTTGAGTCCAGACAGATGAAGCAAGCCTAGACTAACCACAGGCATGTTGGTGTTGATTCTCTTCTTGGTCCTCTACTGATTTGAACATCCATCTGACTTCATCCTGAATTACTTCTCTGCAAGCAAGGTGAAAAGCAGACTAATTGTGCACAGCTTTGGTTTGTTTTGTTGTATTCCTTTTTCTTCTTGCCAGAAGACCATTTTTCTCTTAGATTCTTGTGTGTTTCCTTCAAGATTTAGTTAGAATTATGGAATCATGAAATAATTTTTATTAGAAGGAGTCACTCGAGATCATCTGGTCCTTTACCCACTCAAAACAGGGCTATCTTCAATGTTAGGCTAGGGTGCTTAGTGCCTTGTCCGGTCCAGGTGTGAATATCTCCAAGGGCAGACATTCCAGTCTCACTGGGCATCCTGTTTAAGGGTTTGACCACCCTCACTGTGAAGTCCATATGAAGTGTAATTCACATTCCTCTGTGCATATATAAGGCTGGGATGTGTCCCTACATTAACATACACCATTTGGTAGTAAACCTGGGTGGGGAAGTAGTTTGGAGCTTGGGAAAGAGGTAAGAGGGAATGACAATATGGGTAAATGAGGAAAACCCAAGATTTTAGTTTATAGAAAGCAGTAGGAGAGACAGTGGTGAGCAGGAGTAAAAGGGATCATGGCAGGGAGGGAGAAAAGAAAGGGCTGTTTCACAGGTCAAGCAAGGTTGTGTGTGGGAGGATAACTTGGATGATGAGAAGGCAGCAGGACCATAACTAAAATGGCCACTACCTCCACATTTGGGTGCCTCTCACATCCCTAAATAAATCTTCAACAGTGTGCCATAGCTAAAAATATCTTGCCAGTTCTGGCATGATGTTGATTACAGGAGCTTGCAGATCATTTTGCTTTCTTAGGTTCCCTGTGCAATTTCAGTTGGATAGTACACTTCACATTTAAGACAGTGCAGATATTTTGGTCCGCTACTGTTCTGTTCCAGAGAAAGTTGCCTTTTTGTAGAAAGAGGTACAGGTCCTGCATCATACAAACATAGACAACACATGATATCTATACTGGATTTTGTTTATAGGTAACTCCAGTTTTGATCACAATAAATTCTGTCAGAGATCTCTGGACTAAAAGATGCTTTATAAATATGTGCAAAAATTGTTCTTCATGACAATACCAAGGAGTTGGAACAGCTATGAGAAATTTTAGTAGTGAGCACTATGAGGTATAAATCATTTTCTAAGCTTAATAAAAAGGAAAAACAGAAAATGGAGAAGAATTCTTTTCCTTTGCTGACTATTTAATTGCTCAGAAAAACTCAGTGTGACTGTTAAAATTGCCCTCAGGTGTCCAAGAGCAAGACTAGCAGCAATTGCATTTTTCAGTAGCAGAAAGCAAAGAGGAATATGGATGTGAGAAAAGAGGGAAAAGATCTTTAAGAAAGGTGAGATGAGTTTGTGTTCTTAAGAACTTAAGTCTAGGTGATTTAGAATAGGAAATCACATTTAATGATGTAAACATGTTAACTGATGAGTCCTCACAATACCGTTGTGAAGCAGGGAAGGATTATACCTTGTTTTGACAGATGGAGAAACACGGACAGAAAAGGCTAAGTTCCTACCAGGATCCTTGCCAGCTTCTTTCAAAGTAATTTCCAAGGAATATCTTTCCCTGCAGAAAGCTTGTAGCTACAGACATCTTTCCAAGTTTCCCTCTGTTACTATGAGAGAACAGAGATGGTTATAGGTGTTGAAGCTACTGGCCTGGCCTTTTTTGGAACTCTGACTGGATTATAATCTGAACAGAGAACAAGCAGAAACAACCTTTTCTACATGATGACTCACCTTGCCAGAGAAAGATTAGTCAATGGAAATTTGTGTCTGCCTGTACTAGTTGGTAAATATGTACCCAACCCTGCATAAGGCCAGGGGCAAAGCACTAGGACAGCGGGAGTGGAAGCCCGAGTTGAGTAGTCATTGCTTTTTTGCTGTTGGCACTCCAAGATCAACAGAAGTAAGAGCAGAGGAGTCCTAGGCTGATTTCCAGCATTGTAACAGACCTTACGCTTGAAGGATGTCAGGTGTTGAATCTCAGATCTCCTATTTACCCTTTCTGCTCACAATCTGTGCAAGGCGTAATCCAAGCTTTCCCCAACACACACGCTCTTTTCACTTAATCTTGGGTCAGTACAGGACTGCTAATTTTTCCTAGATATTTTCACAAGGGAAATTATTCAGTCTAAAGCTCATGTAACTTCAGATTCATTTTGTACTGCCATGTTAATCAGTGAAGTGGTAATGTATAAAAACCAGAACCTTGCAGTGGCAAAGGTAAGTAGAGATTTAAGAAGTCATTACCTTCTCATTCGATAAACATTCATTAAAATGCCAACACGCTTCTTTTTCTTCATTCTGGTAGTTGACCACACTTGCATCAAGGTACTTCATATGGTCAGGTGTTCCTTGGCTTTGCCATTCTTCCCCAGAAGTGTCTGAAATAGAGAGACTTGATTATTTGCCAGCTAAACCAAGTTCAGTTCATTTTTCCCTAGTACTGGTAAATGCAGTTTGAATGTTGTCAGCAATAGAGTTTTGGTATATCTGTGTTCACATCCTAAATATTGTCTTCACAAGAGGTCTAAATAGAAAAATCCTTTGGAAGCTCTCTTCATTGCAACTTCTCTCTCATGGACTATTGTTGAAACAAATCTGGAGATAAATGGGAGCTCAAAAATATAACTTTGTGCCTGCTAGTGCACCTAAAACTTCAGGAGTTTAAAGCCTGCAAACTCTATCACGTAAATAAAGGCTGCTAACACCTCTCTCTAAAGAAATACTTTCATTAATCTTAATGATCCAGGGGCTATGTCATACTCAGTGTGTTCGCTACTCATTAATCATAGGGTGTTAATAAGGTCCCTGCTTCCAGAGTACCTTGATGAAATAATAAACTCTGTAAAATCAAGCCCCCACAACATCAGCCTGAACCACTGGACCCAATCTCTGTGTCCCAAGCTCCTAATGCAATCCCTGAAATAACTGTTCCTATATCATTTTGATGGCACATACATAGGTTGACGATCCCTCGCTGAGCCTTAGCATAGGATATGGACCTGGAACTGATGTGTTAGAATGGGAGAACGCTTTGCTTGCTTATTGATGGTTTTCTTACTTCCACCAAGGCCTACAAGCTTCTAGCATAGCCTGTTCAGTGGGAAAAAGGAAGACAAAATCCACTTGTTTAGCAAAGGATTTTCTTTATCATCACTTCTTACCCTTAAAAAAAACCTCCTGAGTTACACATTGTTGCAAAATAACAAGTGATTTGTCTTTTCTCAGTCTGCTCTCACTCCTATGGCTTCCAGGTTTTATCAGCATCTCAGGTGAGACAGAATGCCTCCTGTTGCTCTCTCCAGACTTAATATTTGGCAATGATTTGCTCTCATTTGCAGGGAAGCTTCCCTCTTTACATATAGGCTGCCTCCTTTAGTCGTATGCTCCAGCCAAAATACTCCAGCTTTGTCTGCATAAATTGAATTAGTTGTTTTGTGGGGTTAGGATAAGGGTGAGACACATTTGGAGATGACAGCCCTTGACTGCTGAGTGTTGGTCTCAATTTTAGTTATTCCAGGAAAGGTCAAGCACTGTCCTTGGTCTGAGCAGCATAATAGACTGACATAGTCAATCTGGACTTTCTGTACTGACTAGAAAAAGACTGAATGGCAAACCTAACACAAACACGGGCTCACTGTACAAAAAAAGCCTACAAATTGACACACATCATCTTGTTTTTACAATGTGCTTCTCTTCTTTTGTAATAAAAGCTATTGGGATGTCACGTAGTCATTGGTTAGGATAAGAACAAAGGAGAGAGAGGAAAACATGACTCAGAGTGGGTCACTTGTTAAAGAAACTCATTATTTAAGTATTAAAATAGGAAACACATTGCAGAGAAAGGAAAATTTTCCATTTAACTTCTCTTCACAGTTATTCTTAGTCATTGTAAGTTATCAGGTATCACCTAGTTTAATTCATCACATCCTGAATTACTATGCATAAAATAAATGTGTTCATTTGGGGGAAGAAAAAATGTATAGGGCTGTGTGGCATGATTTGTCCCTGTTTCTTACCCACCTATCCTGTACCCCAGCTTCTCCTAATGAAAAAGGATGTTATGTCCTCCTGAAAATAGGTAGCAAATACATTTTAATCTGTGTAGGTTTCAAACTAAGCTCACCTTTTCACAAGAAGATAGAAACACAACAATCAAATTCATCACAGATTATTCTACTCTTAGCTAAAGTAATTTCATATACTCAAATTGCACTTCAACCACTGAGAAAGTCTTTAATTCAGTCTAATTTTCACTGAATTGTCTACTATGCACCGCAGTGTCCTTTTTTGAGCCGATCATCTTCATTTGCTGTATTCCATTGAGCCACTAGATGTCCCTCGTTCCTACATAAAGCTCCAGATACGAGAAAACCCATGATTAATCAGCAGGACTAAGTCGAAACCCAAGCAGTGTAGAAGCACGTTTATGTTCACAGCATGCAGGGGTTTTCTGTAACAAATGCCAGTCCTTTGAATCCCACCACTGAGTGCGATTCTATAAATCATGGCAATTCCAAACACTGATGTGCCAAACACACAACAAGCATAATTGTGTTTGGACAAAGTGTATATATGGCAAACACAAAAACCAGGTGAGGCTGAAGAGAGTAGATGAAGGTGGCTTGGAGCAAATTAGGCTACAAATCAATGTGTAACAGAGTAAACTGGGCCATTCCATTCCCAACTATTCATTGACAACAGCATTTTCCATATACATATATTATTACAGAATTCTTTTGTGATTCATGAAATAAAATGGCAGCCTTTCTTGGCAGTCAGGCTAGTTCTTATTTATTTAAAGCATACATTTGACTGTAGTGTAGTTGGGGTATGGGTGGACCATACCATTACATACCATTAATTACATGGCTTTAGACTGGGGAATGGTCACTTCAGTATCAGACTCTAAATGTTGGGCAATGTAAAACAGACACAATAATACCAATAAAGACATTTGACTGACTTACACTGGTGATGGTGAAAGCATATTGAAAAACTGCTGTGAAGGAAACAAAATGTTTCATCAAGTAAATAGCGTCAGGAAGCTGCTTGCAACTGCCTATGAGCTATACAACTCCCTTTTCCCTTCCTGCACCCTATCTGCCTTTAGCAAGTTTCCTCCATGCACACAGACCTGACCCCCATTAGTTAATTTATACCATCAGCACTTTGCAAGACCCTGCCACAGAAAGTGCTGCATCTCTAATTCCGCTTTGGAAACTCTTCCTCAGATTAGGGCTCACTTCCTCGGTATTTTAAATTCTTGGACTGGGAAGGGAAAGGTCATATCTAAGGCAAAAACTGGAGAAAAGCTTCCTCCAGATTAGTTTGCTTTTTAAGTCACATGAGTGGTGGCAAGTTACATCTGTATAAGAAACAGGACTCCAGTGGCCTTTTTGCCTTACCAAAATATTAATGGCAGAAGGTCACAGCATTTCTTTTCCCAGTTGTTTCGAGACTGATCCTGAAAAACAAGGGTGCTGCCATTTTTCAGTCAGGGTACGTACAGAGGGTTCTGCCATCTCAGCGTTACTAGTCTCCTAATTTTAATGCCACTGACTGAATGATACAGATTTTCACTGGTAATTAAATATCAGATAATGGTGCATGCTCTCAATGTGATTTATGCTTTTAATGCCTTAGGATTTCAGGGTGAGCATAAGCATCTAAATGCCTTTATGAGTCTTGGTCTTGTTCTTAAAAGATGAAGGGAAAGAATTATGCAGTTCTCAAGAACATATTTGTTTGTCCAAAGCATTGTCAAAGCACAGAGAGCTGGGAACGTAAGGACTAAAACCTACACAATATGCTTATGGTCTTCTCTACTTGAGGCCTTTGAACTCTTCTTCTGGTTCTCCCCCTCCAGCTGTCCTCAGTGTGACTCCACTGGGGTGAGCGATTGTTTGAGAGACGGCATATACGATGCATCAACCATTTTTGGCCCTTCAATTACTGCATTGTCTAAAGCTTTTCAGATTATAGTTAATGATGATCTTGCAATTAATATACTGTGTACTGGTGACCAGCTTCCACTAAGCCATCCACCAGTGATACCAGAGAGGGTCAAATCCAGAGCCCAGTAACCATCAATGTGAGATTTTCATTGTTTTCACTGGGATTTGTATCAGATGATTGTTATTTCCACTGATGAAAGATAAACCATTTTGGGGCTAAGAAATCTTACAGTTCCATATAATCCCTGGTGTTTTTTCTAATGCTTATTAGTTCTGCTCTCGCCAGTTACCTAACTTAGTCTGAAGCTAAGTGGTTTTTCTTCATAGGCTAATACGTACATTACAGAGAATCATCTTTCCCCTCCTGCTTACTTTCATTGTTGGCTATCTTTTTAATAGGAAACTGAGAACTAAGAAATGGAGAGAACAGAATGACCTATTGAACCAATTTTGCTCCACAACATAGCTGACAGGAAAACGGCTGCCTTAGCTCAGGGTTCCAGGAACGGAAAACCAGATGTTTCTTGGCTACATTCAACAAATGTTATTCCAGTTTGAAACAACATTTTAAAACGCAGATCCCAAGGGTTTATATATTTCCAAAGCATTCAAAGAATGGGGAACTGGAAATTTCTTGCAAGTCTTCAAGTAGTGCCAAGCATGCCTTTTTTCTTTCTTTTTTTCCCCCCCCTTTATTTTTCCAAATGGAACTTCTCCAGTTTAGCATTCCTGTGGCTGATACGTACACCAGAACATGCATTGGTGCCTACATGCATTAGATAATCAGATCGGGTAGATCAGCACTGCCACAAACTTAACACATGACCTTGGGCAGATCACTCGATTTCCCTGGATCTCATTTCTCCACTTGTGCTACCTAGAGCTTGTAAGCTCTCCAAGACCATGTCTCTCTCAACTACCAGTATCTACAATAGCTAGTGCAAAGAAACCATAAATAAGAACATAGCCCTGGGGTATTACCATAAAACAGGTTTTAAAAATTAAGTTAACGACCAGCTACTCAGTAAATGGTGACAGTACATAAAAGGAAGTGGGGGGAGACACAGGTTCTTTATAGGGTAATTACAGACCAACCTGTTAACTGCGGATGCTATAAGCTCCAGCGTAAAGTCAAGGGATGGAAGGGCAAAGTGTGAGAAGACAAGAGTTTCCATCCTATATTCTGAATAGATTCAGGTTGCTGTGTTATTCAGCCATAAAAGCCAATCCTTAATTCAGAGCATCTTCCCAGGGTAACCAAATTATGCTAAGGCCATGATGACCCTCAGAATAAGCCAAAACCAGGGAGGGCAGGAAAGGTATGCTGAAACATTCTTATCCTGAGCCTGCCAGGTTTGCCTGGGAGTACATTTAGCACACGTACAGAAACTCTTCTGTCAAGCATTACAGAAATAGGGATATTATTCTCATGCTACAAATAGAGAAAATGACAGCATACAAGTGATAACCAAAAATATAAGTTAAAGATCCGAAGTTCATGGAACTTCAAGTGCATTTCCCAATAATAAGCTTTAGCCCATATTTACACAATTTCCTTCTTTCAGTTATGCCAAGTAAATCACAAGAGCTGGCTGTGAAAAAACACTCTAAGCACTTCCTTCCCTGGCTGAAACCAGAGAGATGCTACCAGCCCCAAAATAGAAAATGCCTCAGTTTAAGTCGATTACTAGCTCTCTTGCTGGCTTTGGTGGAAGTAAAGATGGAGAAGATGACTTTGCTGAAAGAGTTCTTGAACTTACCAGACTTCCCTGATATTCTGAGGACTGTGCAGCTTTGGGGTTGGAGGGAACTGAAGCTGTTTATGAGGCAGAGGGGCATCACCATCTATACCAACAGAAAAAGAGCAGAAGCACAAGCTTCATGAAGGTATTTCTCTAAAGTTCAAATGTATTTGCAGAAATTTGCTGGTATTCTCCCATACTCTGCATTGATACATAACACAAGTACATTATATTAATCCAAATGTGTTATCTTGATTAAAGAGTTATTGTGGATATGATTCTATTTCACGAGACAGCTGGGATAATCACAACTTTTTAAAAAGTAAATTCAGTCCAAAACTGATTTCTTCTCAGAAAACTAAATACTTTCTGAAAACAAAAATTGACTTTCACAGAATGATTATTCTACATGAAAATAATTGCACCATTTTTCAAATATTTCAAAATAGGAGCATAACATTTGGGATTAGGAATGATTGAAACATTCTCCAAACACTCTAAATACTTAGACTGGAAACTTTAAAATAAAGACTTCAAATGTTGACTTTTGGAGTGAAGATAGCTTTTTGTTTCACAGCCAGCCATAGAAGAATTTTCTTATATCTTTATAGAATAGTGTGTATAACATAGCAGCCTTAAGGGTAAAAACACGAGCATGTAAAAGCATTAAGGTTGATTATTAGAATTTAGTGTCACCTGTAACACCACAGAAGAACTGAAGCTGGGTGCTGTTGGTCTTTCGTGGCCACAGACTCTATGCCTGCTCCTTGTATTTAAGTTTCATAAATTGCTCAAAACTTTAACGATAGAATGAATAGCTAAAATAACGCTTCTCGACATCTGGTTTGTATTCTTCTCCCAGTTATGCTGGTGCAACTCTAAATGAAACTGAATGCCTTACGTGAAGCCACTCCATATTTATGACGGCATAAGGAAGAAGTGAACTTGGTTCTTTGTCTTTAGAAGATGCCTGTATTTGCAGCCAAATAAAAGCACGTTCAGTCGCATACTCTGTAGCACGAGAGTGCCATCCAGCGGCAATCCCTTAATCCGTGTTCGCCGGAGACCCCGAAGAGTTGACTAGTAGCCGGTGCTGGTTACACCTACCAGTCCGATTGCTGCAGATCCAAACTCCCGAGTAACTACTGCCAGGCTGAAAGGAACATCTCAGTTAAAAATTAGTAACTTCTATTTTTTTTAGTCAGTTTTCCATATTGAAGTAGTTGAGACAACAGATGTATGCTGTTCCTTGCTTGAGAGTAGGAATGTGCTGAAGTGGGAGCCTCCTGAGCTAGCTAGACTCAGAAGCAGTACTTACCACCATCTTCACGTACGCTGCATCTCAGTTAATAAGATCTGCTACTTTTCAGCCCCCTCTGATGGCACGGCATTACCCAGTTCTGACAGGAAGACGTCAATGTCAATTTGAGCATCCTTGTACAGAGCTTCACCACCTGCTCTAGATGTGTCCTCTTCAGGGTCACAAATAGGAGTGATCAAGCCTTGAAGCTGGTTTCAGGTGAATACCTCTGCACCCAGACATCAGTGTGACTACTGATATCTCTAAGCTGCACAGAACAAGTCCTGAACTCAGTCCTTCCACTTCTTGGACAAATGCTTTACCTGCTCTAGTATATCATAAAAACACCTTTTTAGAGGGAACGGGCAGAGCTGTATTTGTGAAGAGTCAGTCCTACTGGCATCCATTAGAGGGGCTGGAAGATTACCTCTTGAACTGAGCTGCTCTGGGGGTTTGTATGGAGTAACAGATAGTTTTTATTTCCTGAATGTGTTGAGATACGAATGAGTGCCAAGCTGCTTAGCCCTGTTAAACTGGTGCAGATCTGGGCACTTACGGAGAACCTCTATACAGCAGAGTAGCTTATGTAAAAACACGTAAGGTGGCTTGGGAATTTAGGCATGATGCAAGGTCAGACACAGCTCACGGGGGTTTTTTACCATCTCTGTTTTAGATTTAGGAGCTCAAATTCTGCCCTAAACCCTTATTTTTTGGACTTGGCCTGCAGCCAATAAAATTTATTGTGGTTAAACCCCAATGTATTTCATGTAGATTCTACTGATCTATCTTATTCCCTGTCTCACTCTCCCCCCAATATGTAACATTTCCTTCGGTAGTTAACCATATCTCTTGCAATGCAGATGCATATGAATGATTATGAATGATTCATGGATTTGTTTGGCCTGATTGACCGCAGATAATTTTGTACAATGTTCTTTTTAGTGTTCTACATTCGTCTTACTTCTAAACAGAAATTAAATTATCTGAGGTTATGGGATCATCATTGCAGATAATACTTGCAAGTCATAGAGCTCATCCCAACAAGCATCCGTTTCTGCAAAGGTTTTTTCAGGAGATGTAGAAACAGGAGAAAAAGATACTTTTATTTCTAGGTAAAATTTCACTTTGATGCATCTCTTGCACTAACATGTGAGATGAGATACCAAAGATTCAACTTGCTCCTACGAGCAATACAGCAATGGAGTTTCTCCCTCTAACCTCTGTAAGAGACCTCTGGGCTGCATATAAAGAAACTGATAATTTCCCATGATTTCTATGGTCTTCTACTTCACATATCATCAGGTATGCACTACAATAGTACAAATAAACTATTTTACCTAGAACCAGCCTAGCCCAAGTAGTCATATCCAAAATTATCTGAAAAACTAAGGAGCATGGAAAAAAATTCTACACATTTTCCATTGAAGAATAAATACTTGGGTGCTGAAAATGAGACTTATTCTTCAGGACTAAAATTAATACAATTTGACCTATGAATTTAGTGTAGCGCAACTGCTTTGAGACTATGAAAGTAGGAGACCAGTAAATCATCTCTTTGTATATTTTGTAGCAATCTTCATATTATAGGTATGCAGTACAATGAGAGTCATTTATGTTACCTAGTTCCACAGCAGATAAGCCACAAAAGTCTATCCTCAGGCATTTTCAAAGAAGTCTACCTTTCCTGCTAATGAACCCCATGCTGCAATCCACAATTCATTCAAAAGTTAAGAAAAACACTTAAGTCCCCCACTTCGAAACAAAGCAGAACCCAAAAAGCTTATTACCAGAAACCTAGGTATTATTTGGTGTCTTCAGAACTGATACCATTTCCCTGCTTTTGTCCCGTAAAACAGGACAAATCTTTTTGCCAGTCTTTTCTCAGGTGAGCTGCCTTCCCCTAGCTAAGATTTTATTGCTGGTCCTGTGCACAGGTAGCGCTACCTTATCTTCTTGGAATGCTCTGTCATTGCAAAGAGCTGCTGTTGTAGTGACGGGATTAATACTGACTTGTTTTTCAAGCGATGCTTTGGGCAAAGGTGGGGCACAGAGAAAATCACAATTTACATTTTCTGAGTGTTGCTATTTAGGAAATAAAAAATATTGATTGGGGGGGTGTCTAAATTTAGTGAAGCCTTGATACTTTTCAGATTGGTTGGACTAGAAATGAAAGGACAGTTGGCACAATCGCATCCATCCAGGGTGCAGACCTCAAGGGAAGACCCAAAACAAAGCGCTCCCTGCAGATACACAAGGATCTGCCACCTTCTGTTTCCAGTGTGGACAATATAATGACTGAAATAATTAGTTAATCTTTTTGTTTAAGTAAAGTGTTTGGGGAAAAGGCTAAAAATAAACACTGATTCATTCCTTGTCAGGGAAGTTTCTCCTGTCAATTATCACATTGTTACTGCTGTTTTTAATCTAGTCAGATGGTGAGATTGGCAATCCCTTCTGCAGGGGCTTCTGGGTGTTATTTTGTAGAGAATCTTGCTTGAAGGACTGATTACTGCTTTTGTGGGAGCCAGTGGGAGTTTGGCCACAGTCCTTCACGCATGTTAATTTGAGGGACTTCCAAATGTTAGCTAATGATCTCAGAGTTCTTTTTATGAAAAATGTGTGGGTTTGGTTTGGGTGTTGTTTGTTGGTTTGTTTTTTTTTTAATTCCTAGCAGGAGGCAATTAAGAAGGTCTGGGGAAAGTCCTGCACTGTAGTTCTGGACTGGCCTCCAGTAACACCTAAAATCCTAGCATGAAAAATTCAGAAGCATATATTGCTTACCGTACTCAGATATGTGATACATAATACATTATAATTGAAAGTATTTGTGTTATTTATGTAGTCTAGGCCACACGATTTGCATTGCGATGGACTGGTGTATCTATTGGCCTCCACTTACCATGACTTGAAAAAAACAATTACGCTCTTTCTTTTTTAGGAGCGATACTAAGGAAAAAGTAGTAGCCTCCACCCCAAAGCAGGAAAACATGTCAACATGGAAAACAGAGGCGCGTGTGGGTGGGGGAGTTTCATTCCTGACTGTTTCATAAAGCCTTATGTGG
>NW_010519448.1:0-273 GCF_000687285.1 Phaethon lepturus | reverse complement strand
AGCCTTTGGTGGCTTAAAGGGAGAAGCGGGGGGGGGGCAAGGAAGGGGTGGGAAAAAAAGCAAACCCCGTGGAAGCTGAAGCAGATGAGCAGAAAGCCAAGGACACAAGTCCCTGCAAGTGCTGGGGCCGTGGCTGTGGAGAGAGCGTACCGAGAGGGATCTTCGGGATAAATGTTGACTTGAAAGGGCTTGGAACTGAGCGCAGAAACAAAAACCGCTCTCCGTGCTCCCCCTGCACACCGACAACAACAACAACAACAACAACAACAAAAA
>NW_010519447.1:0-2014 GCF_000687285.1 Phaethon lepturus | reverse complement strand
TGCGTATGTCTCCAGGGACCTGGCACGAAGCCTCTGTGGTTCCAATATTGTCAAGGATGGAGGGAAGAAGTTCTGTTCCCCATATACAACAGAGCTGGTCTAAGTCCCTGCTGCCCCACACGCCTGCCGCAAGGTTTCCCTGCACATCCTGGCTGCTCCCTGCCTCTCCTTGGGACGAACGGTTCAGAGACTCCTCATGGCAACGGAGATTGGGGCAGTCTGGGGAAGATGTCTCTTCACGAGAAGATCTTGTGAGTGCTTCAGAGGCAGGAGAAGGAGAAGGACTCCCTCTCTCTGCCCTTTAGCAGAACAGCAGCATTGACCAAAGCGTTTAAAATGAAACCTGAAGGGATCCCTGTATGGGATCTTGTAAGTGTGCTGTGTGCTGGTTGGGCATGTGTTTGACGCTGTGCAATTTGGGGTTCTCAGCATCTGAAGGGGCATGGGATTATCTATACTATCCTCTCCTTCTTCTGAGCGTTAACTCTAATAAATCATGTTTTAAATAATACTTCACAGAGTCTCAGTGTCTGTCTTACCAGGATGAACCAGGAGAGAAGGGGAATGCAGAGCCCCAGGGCATCACTCATGTCCGTACCCCCCTCTGCTACATGCTGGGCAGAAACAACCCTAATTCATGGAAATCCACCCAATTACCCCCAAAATAAACTGGTATTATAGCCAGAGGTATTGCAGCCAGCTTGGGGTGGGCTCTGAGAGTGCCCCCGATACATCACAAGGCATGGTCTGCAGCAGAAGACAACACTACTGGGGGAAATACCCTTCTGGGTAACCATCAGCTTGGGCTAGTGCTTACAGGGGGGAGGACTGCAGCCCCTTAGTTGTGCTGTCCCCCAAACCTGCAGCATCAGAGCAGCACCAGCCTCCCAGGGCTGCAGTTGCCCCCCCAATAGTGTCACCCTGCCAGAGGCTGAGTAAGTGCCCGGTTTGCTTTAGCATCCCTCGTGCTGGAGAGTCACAGGTCTGGCTGCTTCCTCCTGGGAAGGCCACCAGTGTGTGTCGTCTCCAAAGTGTCCCCTTACCTGTGCAACACCCTGCAGCAACTGAGCAGCACATCAAGGAGGCCTGGGGGAGTGTTGTGGATGCCGAGAGCAAGCATGCCTGGGAGATGAACCTGCAGAGAGCACAGCAATCCTGCACTGTTAAACGGGAATGGTGTTTCCATGAGCAGATCTTGCCACCAAAAATAATTTACCAGCAGGCTGGCTACCCCAGGGATGCTGAGAGCTCTCTTCCATCACTGGCAGCCTGCAAATGTTTGCAGAGCCAATGCAACGAGCTGGCTAGAAAGGCGAAAGCCAAGACGAGGATGTGAGCGTAGAAGATGGGAGAGAGGATGGTCCTGTCAGGAAGTAAGGAAAAGTAAATGTTCCCTGTGAAATGTGGTGCATGCACCCATCCTTCCTTCCTTTTTTCTCTCCTGGCCCCAGTCAGCCTTCTTACTGTGCTTGGCTTGGAAATACAGACCCCTTATAGTGCCACTGGCCCTTGCTGCACCCAGAAACAGCCCCAGGGGCTCCTGCACCAGCCCGTGGTCCCTCTCGTCCTGCATCCCCCTGCTCAGGACGTCCGCTGTCACATCGCGCCTCCATTCTTCCACCCTGCACCGGTACAGGAGAGGCATAAACATTTCACTCCACACAGATAAACTGCTTGTTCCTAATGTCTATATGAAACCTTGGTTACACCAGATGTAGACAAGCAGAAGTAAAACAAATTAGTCAGAGCCACGTGGTTATGAAAAAATGCAGTGACAACTAAATCAGGGAAAAATCTAAGCTTCAGGCAGCTCAAGACAAGTTCAGACAAAGCAAGATCGATGAACCCCATTCCCGAGGTCCTACAAACCCAGCACAAAGCCTGCGACCTGGCTGCAGCACTGGAAGTGCTGATTCTACCGGGCTACGGTACCCATAGTGGAGAAGAAGGAGCCTGTGTAGGACCTTCATCACGTCTGTGAATGCTTCGTGCCAGGTCCCTGGAGACATACGCA
>NW_010519446.1:0-7489 GCF_000687285.1 Phaethon lepturus | reverse complement strand
CTCTGGCTGTCTGCAGGCAGGTGGTTTCTCCCCCCGACACCCTGGCAGTTCTTCAGGCGCAGTCTCAGTTTTGCTTGCACTAGCCTTCGGAGCAGACCAGGCATGATCAGCGGCTGCACTGACCTGTCAGGAGCTCAGACTGACACATCTGTGGATGAATACCCCAGCCTGTATTTGCTGCAAGCAGAAGATGAGACATCTGGCTTCCCATAAGCAGGACTTGCTTTACAACAGACCTCTGCGATGCCCAGAGCACTGATTTTTCCCTGTCACCGAATGTAAACAAGCTACAGTCTGGAGTGAAATATGGTTTACTAAAGCCACTGAATTGATAGAGATTCATATTCCTCCGTGGCAGATGTTACAAATATGCAGACAGACAGTCCTTATTGATCCAAATGGTTTGCAGAAACTCCATTTGAAAGCATATGTTTCTCTACTTGACATTTTGACATGAATGACAATACAAAGCCAGGAATGCAAACGTGCAAGAAGAAACTGTTCTCGTGTTGTAAAAGCACATCCCCCTTGTCGAAGAGTTGGGTAAACATTGCACAACCTATCATAGCCCATAACAGCAGAGCGAGCCAATCTACAGAGACCGAACAGGAGGAGAAATCAAACAGCATGGTCTTAAAACAGCAGCTCGCAACCCTATCTGCGCAGCCCGACACGATCACTATCTGATCTCTCCACGCAGCAGCATCAGTCTGACCCAAGCTTCCTCATTTAGCATCATAAGCAGTTTGGGAAACCTTCATGCAAATAGTGACAGTTGCATGCAGCACGCTCCACAGCCGTGGTTCATAGCCCGGTGCGTATTCATACTGATACAGCATTTTCCTGATTCTATTTCCAAGCCTCACCAACCCTTGCGGAAGGATAATTCCCACCCCAGCACCTTGCCTACACCATCAGCCCCCCCCATGCTCTCTGGGGTGTGCCCACACCCCCTTCCCACTGCTGCTCTGGGCTCTCCTGTGCTTCCCCCCCACCCCCATCACAGCAAGCACAAGCTCTCCAGGAAGCCTGCGGCAAACCCTGCCAGATACCTCACTCCACACACACTTGGCCATCATCTCAGGGTCCCCACAGGGCGTGTGCTGAGCCATGGGCTCTACTGCCACGTTACGTGGTTGCTATACTGGAAGTTGAAAGCTTTCATGACTAAAGCTCCCTCCCAGAAATTGGTTCTCACCATAATCCAGGCTGGCTTTAGAATCAAGAAAAGTATTGCAATATATTTTCCTGGCCAGCTCTTGGCAGCTGAAATGCAAGAACTACTCATTTTCAACAGCTTGTAAACACTATACCTGCCTACACCCAACGCCTCTCAGGAGGGTTTCTCCTGTCACATTATCCACCCAGCAGCAGCAACACAGCCAACACTGGAAAGCAGCACCCTGACGACCAGGCAACCCCACAGCATGGCACCCACCCCGAGGGGGCACACCTGGCCCTTCTGCTGCAGGCGATGGGCAGCCGCCAGAGCGGAGCGCTCACCTCTGGGGCCCTTACTAACGCACCGAGTTGCAAAAGGGTCTGCGACTGCAGATAAACATTTCCACCTACTGTCATCCCAGATTTGTTTACGGCTGAGAACTCTCTGTCCCAGGATGAAGAAGTAGTTCCAAAGCCTAACCTCATCCCCATGATGTCCCTGTGCTGCTGGTGTGGCTACTGATGGCTGTGGGATGCTACGCTACATCACGAGCACTTGGCACGATGAACCTGGGTGCAGGACAGCACTACCAAATGCTTTAGTTATGTCCTTGAGACCTTTAACTAGTAAGTATACCCGCTTTAGCAAATTCACATTATGCTTTCTATAAGACAGGGAAACATTTCCAGTGTCTGCTTAGATTTATTTGCAAATATGCATTTCAGCACTTTGATGGGCTGGAATATTTTACTTCTGCTATGTATTTAATTTGATGGGATTGATCAAATATAAATCATATAAAAAGTACATTAAACAGAAGTCAAGTTTTTTCTGCTGATATATAGAAAAAAAGATACATAAATCCGGGATCTCTCTTGTTCACAGTTCATTGTCATCGTTGTACGCTCTTTTAGCTGTAGTTCTCACCTGAAGTCCTGGGCTCCTTTGTGCTATACTTAACCACTTTCAAAATAATTCCATCAGAAAACAAATATACACATTTTACAAGAGGGAAAGAAATTAAGAAAAAATTGCAATATAGAAAATCTCAAAGATATTTCCTTTAATGAATGAGTGACTTTTTAGAATCAGTTTAAAAGTAGTCTGATAATTAACTAAAGCTGCTTTAAAACCTCTGGTTCCATATCCATTCACATACAACTTCAGTTATGACATTATAACAAAACAATTAATAATGAGGAAAAAAAGCATTCTTTATCTTGAAAACAACTTGGAGGCATATTGAGGTCTACAGTACAGTCACATATAACATATTATTCAGAAATCTTTTTCTGTCCCAGCCAGTCATCCAAGCAATTAAAACTTTGGCAAAATGTGCAAACATTTTTTTCTTTTTTGTTCAAGTTTTTTCCCTATCCTGATACTTCCCGTATCTGCATCCATCTACAATTCTGAAGACCTATTTCCACCCCGCCCCCACATTACATAGAGGCCAAAATAGATAGAAACCTTAACACCTTCAAAACTACAGAGCTTTGTAACTGCAACAAAATAACTGAACTGAGAGGCAAGACATCTTCCACTAAGACTTACAAGAAAAGGAATTAAAAAAGAACAAGAAAACAACTTCTTTGTGGTGGTGCTCCATTACAACATGACATAAGGTTATTACCAAGATTAATTCATTTCTAAGCATTTATCTGACATCAATTTAAATAGGGGAAAAAAAAGTAATTTGAATAGTATGCTGTAAACACACAGCAAAAAAAGGGTAAACTAAAAAATCCCTCTAATAAGCCTGACAATAAACTGAGGCAAAAATAAAACTCAGTAAGAGACCAAAGCCTTACACATGACTTGTTTTTGTTATTAGTTACCTTGCAAGCTCGGAGAGGCCAAGTTTCTGTGTTACTTCCCTCCAACATGAGCACTAGCAAAGCAGCATCCTCACCCAGGAATCCAGAGCCCTCTACAGCCACTACTGCTAAGCCTTGCCTTTTACCCACAACCAGCGAAGTGAGGGGTTTATAGGTAGCTGAGTGAGGCTGATTTTTCACAGCTGCAGACCTAACCAACCGTTGGGAGTGCCATCCAGCAAACAGCCCACAGCTGTTTTAGGTGCAAATCACTGATTGAAGCTGATTTTCCCCAGCTGAGTGAGAATCAAGCCAAAAAAATGGCATCACCAAACAAGCAATTTCAACTCTTAAATAACATAAGAACTGTTTCTGGTAGAACAAATGCTGGTTTTATTTGTTCCCTAAAAAATAAGAAAAATAATAATTAACTGGGGCAACTGCTTGCATGATGGAATCTAGGCTTCTCATACAAGTAATACAGCTTTGCAGGACATATGAGTTGTAACGACCCTTTTCTCCCTCCCGCTTCACCACATGTTCATTTTTTACCTTTAATTTTGCTTTTCTTCAGAGTTTTCTTCTAACTTTCTCCTTGCCTTTCCCAGGGATGCCAAAGGATGTGGATTCTTTGGGAAATTTCCAGCAGGGTCCCGCAAATGTGTTGTGTTTAGATCTATGTTATTCTTTAGCTGCTCACAACATAAGTTCAAGTCAGCAAGGCAAAATAAAAAGGTCTGAGCACTGTGGTTACTGTACTACCAAGTAACATGATTTCCTCTGAAAAGAATGCTCCACTTGCCACCAAGCCAACAGCTTTTAACCTTTCTTAGAGAACAGGTATACCTAAATTTGAACAGATTTTAAGAAAAAAAAAGTTCTCTAAGTTATTTCAGCATATAGTTTAAACTCAAATCTTTGTCAAGCACTCAAGATAGTAAAAAATCTTCCTCTTTCCATTTCATGTTTGAGACCCTCAAAACATTTTCCTTTACAAAGCTATCGTTGAATACAAGTTTATGGGCAGCAGTGCTCCCAAGCCCACTATTAAGAGCCAAATCCTCACCGACTGAAACTCGGTATGGTTGACCCTTTCACTGGAGGGATGCTGATTTACACAGATGAGAACCCAGGTTTAAGTGTTTTATTCTATCATCAGACTAAAAGAGAGTGAGTTGTTCTGCTGAGACTTCATCTACAGTGCAGCAATGGTTAGCAAAGCAAGGCAGATATTGGTAATTTCACTTTGCAAGACAAATATTGCACACATGTAGTTGTAACTCAGCATAAAAATGTTCTATCAAGTTTCAACTCTGAAATTAAAAAGCACAATTACTCTTTCTTCCATTGCAATAGGAAAACATGACATACTAAGAAATGAGTGATGCATTCTTCAGATTGCAAGCAGATTACCCATGGATTGCAAGCAAATAGAAGAAATTGAGTCACATTTTTGTATGAAAATAAAGTCATTTCTAAACTAATGGATCGATAGAACAAGACGCACCACAAGTTGCTGTGCCACAGATGTCACTTTCGCAAAAGTTCATCAGCAAAAGAGCACGATAAAAGGAAAGTCTAGGCACTCGATTTCCATTTCATGTACAACCACCTTTGCAATGTAAACATCCTGGAGGAGCAGGGATATTTGGGATCACACATTATTCCCTTTTTTAAGCACACTTGGGGGAACTTCTGTTTGAAAATCAAGGACACAGTTTGGTCTTCAAGGTTTTCAGGAATTTCTGCAGTTTTCCTACTTCAGTTTGCCAAGATATTAAAAGGGAAGGGTCAAATCTGCAGGTGGGGTACATAAGCACAGCTCTGTGAGAGCTTTGAGCTTATGCTCATTTACATCACATGGAAATTATATTTCTCACTTCTGTGAGTAACTGCACATATATATATATGCATGAGTGTGTGATGAATACATATTATACGGAAAGAGAATGCTTTGATCTGTCAAAATGAAGATTTAAATATAAAACAGGAGACAGAATATGCAAATCATACATTCTGCATTTACTTTGAAAACTGAAAGTTGTGGGGAAAGAAACATTGTTTATGTTGAAGGAGAACCTGGTGATTTGCTTAAATAATCTAAAATCAAACCACCATCACATGAAAGATTTAACAGCTTCCTGTCATGGTTGACAGGCTCAAGCTATGACTTGCTAACTTTTATATAAACAAACAATTACTAGACAGTGATGGATCCATTGTGGATTCCTACTTTTATAGTATAGACCCTGGTGCAGCAAAGCACTCAAGATGGTTAACTTTAAGCAACTGAATAATCCCAGGGAGTTTGGTAAACTCACTCACCTGCTTAAAATTAGCCATATATTTAAGTTGAGACCTGCATTTTAACTCCATCAGTAATCAGCAAAACGCTTCAACCTGTGCATAAAGCAGCTGCTTTCTATAGGGCTTACACACATGCTTAAATACTTTTTTGAGTGAGGACTGTGTGGTATGATTCTTCAAGATCCTGATCATTTTAGATGTAATCCTGCAGAGCATTCAAACAGGCGAGTCATTCTATGGATAAGAATCAGTAAGATTGAACATTGTTTATAAATTAAACCACGCTTCCAAACTTTACAGCACATGGCAAGGCTAAGCCAGGAGGAGAACACTGAATATGGAGAATGTTAAAAGTTAATCCCTAAAATATACTGTATTCACTATTTATTCTATAAATGCAGTTCAGTTTAAATTATTCAGTACAGTGGCTTAGAGTATAATACAAAAAAGATCTAATATGTTTTGTGAGTGCAGTGATGCCTCAGTAAAGGAGGGTTTCAATCCCCTGCTCTGAGCTTTTCTGCAGCAAATAAACAGCGTGCTTTGTGGGGAAACGGCAAGGGAGCAGCTCGGACAACCTGTGACAAGCTTGTTTGCTACAACATTGGTGCGGAGCCGGCAGCAGTAGCTATGCTGCTACACACCAGCAGCTTGCCACAGCTCTTCACCATGCAGAAGGGAGGGCGTGGCTGGGCGATTGCCTCATGCTGCCAAGGTGGCAGAGTGAGGTGCTCACCCACCTGTGCTCTGGAGGATGCTCGTGACGAGGGGCAATGGCATGCATAGTCTTTTTGCGCAGCTATTTCTGCCATAACTAACCGGTGTATTCATGGAAGGTGGGAAAAAATCAGGGGAAGAAAGGTCTGTTTTTTCCTGTGGCCCTAGGTTTGTTAAGATAATGATAAGAAAAAGTATGATGAAAGAAATAAAAAATCCCAAGCCTGTGTGGGTCAAGTCTCTAAGGATAAATCTGGTCAGCTGACTAGAACATTATTCATTTTTAATTAGTTTGAAGCAAATAGTGCAATTTGTGTCAAGCTGCAAAATCGCACTGTCTTCACGAGGAACCAGCTTGACAACAGAGACAAATTAATCCCTGCAAAAATACTCCTTCTTTAAGATCACCATCAATATTCCTCATTTAAAAAGTAGTGTACTGAGTATGCTCTTCCATTAGGCTGTTTTCGTATCACAGTTTGACTTTTCTTCCCTACCGCTTAAACTAGAAATGTAAAAATTTGGGGACATTTATCATCCTGTAAATGTACCTGTTGTGAAATTATGCCAATCAAATTAGGAGCAGTCAATGGAATGTTTATTTATCCAAAAGCCTGACCCAGATTGCCTGCTGACTTTCCTGGGATGTGAATGCATTTTTACCTCTGTTCAAACATAATTTTTCACCTTAATGGAGGTAGTGATTTTGCTGCACCGAGATCTACAGCCTTTTTCAAATAGCAGCGTTCTAATAAAGTGAAGAAATCCAGCTACAAAGGAAAAATACAACCTAGCTATAGGGATACATTTGAGAAGACACTAAATTATCCGAATTCTGGAAGATAATGACACGCCATTAGCAACAGTGGTGGGAAGGGGGCAGAGATCAGTTATCTTGGGCATTCAAACTACTATTTGGGAAGGAAACAATGTGTTTTGGTTTTGTTTTCATTTTTTTGACATATGAAATTGCACTGGTAGTATTTGCAGAATGAGACATTGAATTCACTATACGTGTTGCTCTATCCTTGTCCTCTGATTGTATTTCAGAGACAAAAAAAAGGCATTTTACAGCCATTTCTACCAAGATTATAGACATGGCCATTAAAATGTTTCTCTTTACCGAATCAATGGAAAAAAAGCAGAGTTGTGCTTATAGTCATGAGCTTAGCCTTGTCATTCAGGGATATGACTTCAACAGAGAGCGTTGCATCCATTATGAAGCAAATTCCTTGAAATCTTAAAGAAAGAGATGGCACCAGAGGGCAGTCGCTGCAACGCCATTATCTCCTGCCTGTTAAAGCTCTTCTTTGTCTCACTCCTTTCAGCCATTGGTTCCTCCCCATTTTCAGTTGTGTACACAAGACACAAAAAAAAGAGCTGATCAGTTTCTCATAAAAGCTTTTCCTTTAACCTGAAACCTGTTGTTTATCAAAGCATTTTTATATATTATATATATGTCATATATATAATATATATTATATAT
>NW_010519445.1:0-3940 GCF_000687285.1 Phaethon lepturus | reverse complement strand
TCCTCTGGGAGGACAATTAGCTAAACAATAAAACTAATTTTGTTTTCTTGACACTGCAACAAATAATATTAAGCTGAATTCTGCTAGTTAGAATTTGAAATGAGTAAGAGCAGACAAATAATTATTATAGCTCAGTCCTTGTTTGAGACTGACTATTAAACTATTTAAAGCTACAACGTCAACTGTGTGTGCAGTGTTTGAGAGGGTAAAGAAGCTTTTATTTAAAGTGTGGTTTCCAATTTTATAGGGTAGATTAACAATATACACCACAAGTGACAGATGGAAGCTGAAATCTTCTGTGCTCTCAGTAATGATCTTCCAAACGGTACTTAGGAAAACCAAGAAAAAGAAAGAGAAAGGTGAGAAGATGGAATAGTTGAGGACAGCCCTTAATATGCCATTTATATAATCTTTAAACATAACATAAGTAACAACAAAATAAATGTGTGCCAGACTATTCTATTGTTTAATTTAATATTTTAAAACTTCTAAATTACTAGATTAATTGTAAAAGATCACCATATTTTCTTAATTTAAAATGTGATTTCTGTTTTAAGAGTAAAGTAATTATGTAACCCATTATTTTCTCACTAATAATTAATAATACTGTAGGAACAATCTGAAATAACTTAAAACAACCACTAACAATGAAAATAAAAATTTAAATTAACTTTAACATTCAACTAAATATTGAGTTCAAAATTTGTAGTTGTACAAGTAATCCAACTGATTTGAACACAATTACAATATGCATCTTGCAAAAGTAGTCCCTAGATACTTTTTAATAATTCTGCATCTTGAACAAGAAAATCTGCCTTGAAGAAAAGAGACCCTCAAGTGTCACTATAATCCATATTATTTATCATTTTCAGCTCTTCTTAAATTCTTTGTTTTGTGCAATAACTTTTTTCATATCAACTTTTGGACTTTTTTTTTTCCATTTTCCGTTATAGTTAAGTTTAAACCTCTAGAATCAAGCACAGATATTTCTATACTGTCAAAAGAGAGGTTGCAGGAGTTGGTCTTCTCATGGCTTTTGAAGAGAAGAAGTCTGATAGTCTCTTACAGAGACATCAAGAAAAGATAAAAAGTTTAGTAAGCTCTTTTTTTCCTCAGTGGCAAACAACTATAGCCACTGATTGTGGCTTGGGAGTTTTAGACAAGATGTTTTAAAAAAAAAAATTATTGGCAAACTAGTGCAGAATTGGAGCAGCTTGCCTGGAGGTTTATGGAATGTGCACCTTTGGGGGTTTTCAAGGCTTAGTAGCCAATGCCATGGCCAGATGCAATGGCAGTGGGAAGTGGGATGTAGTTGAGACCCAGGTCCCTTCTATGATTTAAAACAGGTCCTGTTATCTGGACCAAGCTGCAAACTGTCTGGAAACCATTCACAATGCATATACCTTGGTTTATTATTTAGCTTTGATTTTCTAACAAACCAGCTTATTCCAAAATGAAACTAGAGTTCATCAATGGTGAACAGTATGATGTTATGAATGCTGGAAATGATCTTGCATGACTTCTAACCACTTTTATTCCACAAAGCTCTTTCAAACTATTTTGTAAGGTTTTGAACCCTCAAGATGCTTTACCTGCAGCATTGTAATGCATTTCTTCAAGATGAGTAAATCATACTCTTTGTCATCATGTAACACAGACAGCATACTGGTACCTGCTACACCTCCCACATATTATTTCAGGAGCTTTAACTGAAAAGTAGAGTAGTTATCGTCATGCCCTAGCTATATAAGAAAACTAAATGTGGCCCATTAGAGTCTTACATCAAGTGATTTAAAGTGGCTATAATTCAGTTATTTTAGAAGGGATTTTTTTTTTTTAAGTTGAGTAGATGGAAGTCATTCCAAATTGGTTCAAATTAGAAGCTAGAGATTACTTCTCTGAATGGATACTGTTAACAGGGTAGGTATAGAGTACACATTACATTGTATAAAAATTACATTGACTGAGTTTATGGCCATAAAGTAATCAGAAACTTCCGGCATCATTCTGCTTAACAGATAGCTCATATGCTTGCATACAGATATTTTAACTAAAATAAATGGGCAAGCAGTGCTATCACTAGATGCTTCAAATGGTCAAGAAGGGACTCATCTCAGCTGATCCATTAAGGCACATATTACCTGATATATATTTAGAGAACAAGACTAGGAAGAACCTTGCTTATTGTCTATTTCTCACTGATAACCATAAAGGGAATGTGGGACATTTACCCTAGATGTAGTATACAGAGGTAACCATTAAGATTTTAGTTGCTACATCTTTGGCGTCTAGTGCTGAGATACTCCAGAGAACTGTACAAGACTGTCTGATACAAAACAAACCCTTTGGGAGACTAGATGACTGAATGTATCCAGAATCATAGAATCACAGAAACATAGAATCACAAAATCACAGAACAGTTCGGGTTGGAATGTCATCTAGTCCAACCTCCCCTTCAATGATTAAGGACATCTTCAACTACATTTGTTTACTCAGAGCACTGTCCAACCTGATCTTGAATCTTCCAGGACATCTACCACCTCTCTGAGCATCCTGTGCCAGTGTTTCACCACCCTCATTGTAAAAAATTTCTTCCTTCTACCTCGTCTGAATCTACCCTCTTTTAGTTTTAAACCATTAACTCTTGTCCTATTGCAACAGACCCTGCTAAAAAAGTCTGTCCTCATTTTTCTCATAATCCTCCTTTAAGTACTGGAGGGCTGCAATAAGGTCTCCCCCAGAGCCTTCTCTTCTTCGGGCTGAACAACCCCGACTCAGCCTGTCCTCATAGGAGAGGTGTTCCATCCCTCAGATCATTTTTGTGGCCCTCCTCTGGACCCACTCCAACAAGTCCATGTCTTTCCTGTGCTGAGGACTCAGGAACTGGACTCATTATTCCAGGTGGGATTTCTTGCTTAGGATTAGCTGATGGCTAGGTGTGATACTTAGAGTATGTCAAATGTCACTAGATGCTGGCCAGCTGAGCTGAGCCCCTAGAGAGGAATTCATCTCACTTATTGTAGGTCACTACAATGTAGATGTTTAAATTCCCATTGTAATAAATTAGAATCCAGTTGATATAGTCAATTGAACCTGGAAAGCAATTGATCTCATCCTAAAGTAAACAACCATATGTGGTCAGATGAATCAGTGAGGGATGAATCACTCCCTACACTCCATTGACTTCATTGATGAGTTTTCCATTACCTATAAAGATAGTCTAGACCCCTTTTTGGAGGCAGATGTTTATATCTAAAGGTAGATATGATGAATTCCAACTTAAATTTAGGTGAGACAAATCCCATCATCAATAACTGAAAGTAAAATTCCTCTTGATAAACAGTTGAAACTGAGGTATTATCCTTCCTGATTTTAAAATATGATTGACCAAAAAAAAAATGTTGCTTCTGATGACACACCTTTTTATACTGTTGCTATTTACACCAAGTTTCATGAGAGTATTCCAAATTGTGATAGACATCTCCTGAAAAATCCAGAAATGAAAATGTAAGCTGTTATCAATCTTTGCATGTGATAGTTTGGAATGTGAACTGTGATATTCTGGAATAGAAAATAACCTGTAAAAGTGTATTTTCACTGACAGAAAAGAACAGCAATAAAGTACAAGTATATGTCCTATTCTGCCAATTGTTCTAAAAGGATAGCAATGTCTGAGAGATCAAGTGTGATGGGGAAAAAACAACAATGTCTTGAAATACCATAGCTAGATTTAACAGGTGGTATCTGTAAAAGCTCTGAGGGTATAATGCTTGCACTGTTTTCACATAACAGAACTTGCCATCACCAACAACTGCCTATGCCTACACATCTTTGCTTTCTGTAACATTATATTTTGTTTTAAGAATCATACTTAAAGTCTCAAAGTCCTTATTATTCTTTGAGAGGCAGGAAGGCAGGGAGGCAGGGAGGGAGGGAGGGA
>NW_010519444.1:39573-59024 GCF_000687285.1 Phaethon lepturus | reverse complement strand
TATAAATATAAAAATAAAGATATATTTATAAAAATATTTAAATAAATTATCATCTAATCAATTTTTTCCGTGTTTGTTCCTGGTGTTGGCTTTAGTAGCAGTCTGATCATAGACACCTTTCTTAATTAGAGGCCAGCAAAGAAAAGGCAGTAGCGCTACTGTTCTTTTGGTGTAAGTGCTCAGGGCTACCCCTTCATGGAAGAGCAAGCCAGTTTCCAATCTGTTGGTGTGCTTAGAGAAATGTCTTTGTGCATGGTGGGTGGGTGAGTTTGATGAAGTTTATTTACCTGAAACCCATTTCCTTCTTCTTGTATTCTCCCTTATTCTCCTAAAATTGAAGAATCATCCCTTCATGAACAGTCCATGTTTTCAGCTGCTCCTTCCCCACTGGTTCAAGTCAAACCTAGTACTGCCTGCCTTCCTAACTGCTTTTTACATCTTCTGTTTAAGGATTTTTGTTCCTAACACAGTCCCAGCAACTTGCCAGATGTTTCTCTGTGCCCATGTCTGTCTTTTCCCCAGAGATGCCTACACGGTCATAATGGGGATAATTAAATAGGTCATGTGTTTTAAATTTTTTTGCTGATTCTCACAGAAAAAAAAAAGCTTCTCTCTCAATTTCTCCTGTCTTCTTGCTATATTAAATTCTGACCCTAATATCATCCTTGGTTTTGCCCTCTTGTGTCATTACCCTGAAATTGCCTGTAGGACCACCTATCTGTTCCCTTCTGTTTGGGGCACTGCACCCTCATGAAGGATAGGACCAATTGAAGACTGCTTAAAATTATCAGGGAGATAAAAGTAAGACAGAAGTTGGTAGGAATTAGGTGTTTGGATTAAGGAAGAGAAGATTGAGGTTAGACATAGTAAGTCTTCCAGTACATAAAAGATAGGGAAAAAGTAAGGGAATAAATTACCCTGCAAGCCTGGTAGAGACAGGACAAGAAATTAGGCCTTTAAATTGTAGCAAGAAAAAATTCCCATTAGAGAGTATGAAGATTTTTTTTTTTCTAACAGATATAATTGGTTTCTGTCATGAGCTGTTGGAGAGATGTGAGAGATCTCTAGATCTCTCTAAAAATAATTTAGATATGTGCCTGTCAGGAATTATGTAGATTTGGTTGATCCTGCCTTGAACTAGGGGAATGAACTAGCATATCCCTTGATCCATATTTTTCGATTAATTTTTTTTAGATCAGTTTGTAGTACTTGGGCCATACATATTGTTTGAGTCCTAGGGGAGAATATCCAGCCAAATTCTGATAAATGTTTGATGCTAATAACCCTAGATTATGTTTTGGCTTTCTGTAGTTCCCTTTCTCCTTTGCTTGGCGAGGCTGGGAAATTGACTTGTCTGGGAAAGATTAAAGTCAAAGATTCTCAGTGCAAGTTAAAAGCCAATAAACTTTCAAAATGGGACAAGCAATATTTAATTTTTTGGAGTGCAACTTTAGCCCACAGCTATGCTAGCTATTTACCTTCTTCCTCCATTAGACTCAGGACTGTGAACACTGGAATGGGATAATTTCATAGTGTTTTTGCTGTTCAGCTAGAGTAACTGACCTCTGTATTGTCAAGGAACTTTGATTATTCTGTTCAGGTAATTCACAGAAGATGCGGGGAAAAAAAAAATCCCTTCCTCTCATTCTGTTTTTCATTTTCCAGTAGGATTCTTAAACTTCTTTCTCTTGATGTTTCTTTGTTGATCTTCATTGCAATTATGAGGATCACAGCATCAGTCCTAAGTTGTCCTCCTTTTTTCTCTGCATATTTTGTCTTTTGCTACACAAGATTAAGCTATCTATTGATTTATTGTTGTGACAGTAGTCTTTCAGAAGACTAAGAAGAAATGCTAGAAACTGGCAATAGTGCTATTGCTTCTGCACCCTGCAGTGTTGATAATATCTATCATGAATGATATCATAACATATTAAGTCTTCTGAGCCTAGGAAAGCAGCAAAGTATGACCCTAATAAATCTCAAGACACTCTTATTAGATTTACAGTCTTTGTGCAGAAATATTAAACTAGTGGGTTAGCTAGAATTAAACCCACTTTGAACTGCTGAGCGGAGTCATCAATGGAATAAAAGACATGATCCGTGCAGTGTCTGTCTTTAGCCCTGAAGTGTGATGGTACTCCTGAAGATATTACCATCACTTCTGAATCCTTTGATCTTTTTGTCAGTGTCTCTTTAAGCCTTTGCATACTTCATCCTTACAGCTATTGACTTAAAAATAAAGCCCTTTCCTAATGCTGGTGTTTCTGTAAATAGGCTAAATGAGCTGGCAACTGTCTTCTGTCGTTCATTGTTTTTGAGTTCCTTGTTTTATTGTGTATGCATGTAGACAGGGCAATTTTTATTTCCTTTATCTGTAGAGTAATTCAAAGATGTCATTGTGATCCATAATTACTAACAAGTCATAGTTTTTATATACCACTTAGAAAAGAAAAAGGAAGTGCCCTCTAATAACCAAAAGCTCTTAAAAATTTCACTGAGAGAACCACAGGTTTTGTCTTAAGGCTGTGATTGTTAAGAGGAGAGCACAGACAGTTAAAAGGCTCTGTGGTTGCATATGTCTAATAGAATTTATTTGTGAGCCTCTTCAGCTGAAGGAGTGCATTGTTTTGTCTTGACGGTAGTTATTCCCTGCAACAGACTGAAAGGAAGCCTTGATGGGAAAAGAGAGAGAAAGCTATTTGCATGCTTTTGCTGGCATTATTAGGTTGATTTTTATGCCTCTACAGATGAGGCTTTTGGCTGTAGAGCAGTGAAAGAAACGAACTTTCGGTACAACCTGTCTTTGTGCATAAATTCACTTCAGCCACTCTCTGAAACACTGCTCTTCCCAGAGTAACAACAAGCCACCTAATTTGGTAGGCAGTTCTGATAGCAGCGGTTCACCAGCTGAACGTCTCAGGCTTGCTCCTTCTTGCCTGGGCATTCCTGGCACGGTTTATGCCACAGTGCAGTCTAACCTGGTAAAAGCCGATGGGTTTCCTACGTTATTGCATTCCAGCCTTAGAACTGTAACTTGCGTATTGACAGCCGTGTCACCTCTGTGATAATTATTTCAGGTTATGATAGTGATGTAGCCCTAAAACAACTCCGGTATTAACTCGAGCCTAAGAGCAGGGTTGTTCATTCTTGAGTCCATATTGCTGCATTGTGATTACACTACTGTTAGTAACTGTTACAGGAGCAGTTACAGTAGCAGTAACTACTGTTAGTTTAAAGCTAGCTTGCTTATGTCTGTGTAATAGTAATCCCGTCTTTGTATTGATTTGGAAAACTGATGTTGGGTGCTAATGAAACATGTAAAATAATAAAACCTCAAATATTTTCCCTCAACTTATTGCAAAGACAACAGAATTGTTATTTACTGGTGATGGTGCTTCTTCCATTGTGTATACCTGTAAAAGATGTATTTCAATATAAGACATTTAATTACCTTCAATGTATTTTTCTTGCCTGAACCATCATTATCTTCATTTTTGCTCCATATTTCAATTTTTAGAAAGTATCTGGGATGTTTTTCTTGTTTTAATGCTGCTCCTTTTCCTTTCAGACAATGGAGTCTCTGTCTAGGGACTTCAATAAACAGTCCAGTAAAATCAAGCTGCATGTCAGCATTTTTGATAAAATTACCTGCTTGTTTGGGTTTGGGTTTTTTTTTTTTTTTTTTTTTGCATGATGCATGTAGTAACAGGTGCCTCAGCTGTTATGGGCAGGCCAAAAATCACGCTTGTCACAGATGCAAATTCCTTTGTTAGTTTTATTAAGGTGTGGATTTAATTTTGGAAATATTTCCAATGATAAATGTCACAATGTAAATAAGAAGAATCTTTTGAGTTTGACTCGGAATACTTTGGAGGATACTGTTCTTACTGTTAAGAATATTAATTGAGCATATGTAAAAAGAGAGTGGAGACAAAAGCAAAGTAATTTTTTTCAAAGCTAAATGCAGAGCTAAGAATATGTCCTGGTCCTCTGCTCCTCCACTCCCAATGTCCTGTCAATTAAATTGGTGTTTCTGGTGCAGTATCTCTGCTAGTTCCCATGTGCATGCAATCCCATGTCCCAAGAGTTTCTGCTACGTGAGTCTTCCCTCATGGTCTCCAATTACCCCAATTTGCTGTCATCCTTTTTCCTTTCCTATGAGACTCAAACTTTACTCATTTGACCATTCCACGTGCCTGAAATTTTCTTAAGTAATACAACGTGGACATCCCAGATTTCAGGGTTTATTTCACATTGTGTCTCAGGACCAACCAAGCTTTCTTCTTTAATTTGGTTCCAGGATCAATTATGTGAAATAAAAACACAATTCCATCATTTTATCATGTCTGGGACCTTCAGTAGATGTTTTACAACAGTTTAGAAAAGTTCGTATGGCTTTCCCTTTTATACTTTGCCCCTGATTTGTCATCATGTTGAAGTCTGTTCCTGTATGCTCAGGTGAACTAATTTTTAAGATTACTATGTTACTGTTACTTTTCCAAGTACATTTTCACTCATCTAGTGAGTGCAGTTCTTACTTTATCAATATATTTTGATGTTTAATGTAAGAATTTAAGGTTTTTTTCTTTTTTTCTGTGTTGTGTCTCTCCATGTAGACTACTGTTGAAAGATACTGAAAAGCAGTAATGTGTTCAGGCTGATGAAAAACCTCCTGCATTATAAATTGGTGTTATCATATGCATAGCATAAAGTATGTATTGTGTGATAACTGTCTTCCCACATTTTTCCTAGAAAGTGTAACTTCTTTTTTAGCGATATTTAAGCATGCATGCTACAGATCTTTTTTCTTCCATGTTTCTATATTTCAAAGAGTAATTCTGTGTTAAAGTTGGTGTCCCTTTTTCAAACGGAGACATTAAATAAGGATATCCAAGAGATCTAAACACATTTATAACAATCAGATACTCACAGAAATTATGCTAGGAAACAGTCACCAGATATTTAATCCATCCTCCCAGCAATGCAAGTTTGGGGTTGTTTTTGTTTGTGTGGGATGGGGTTTTTTTGTTTGTTTTGGTGGTTGGGTGGGGTTTGTGTGTGTGTGCATAGTACATTTCCCGTAGTGTAGTGCTTTAAGCCTGATTTCTTTTTTTAAATGACTGAAGAGATGAGACATTCCACAGTCTACAGAGTGTTTTCCTGTTCTTTTATCCAAAGTCTGCCTGTGGTTCAATAAATTGAACTATGACTATGTGGAAGGTAGGTACGTATATACATTTTTCCATTTTACTACCTTTATTAGTCTGCTTTGCCAACATCTTAAGTGGAGCAAAGGCATAGAAGAGCTTTCCAGTAACAGTTGTCCATTGTTGCCCAGAGCCAAAACTTTCAAAAAGATCTTTGGAAAGCTGAGATGCAACAGAATGTCTTCTCTTTCCATCATTGTTCTGAAATGAAGTTCTGTCACATATTAACATTATTACCTATGTACTTTAACCTAGTATTTTAAAATAAAAGTGAGAAACAGGACCTCCAGGAGAGCTTAATATCACTGTGTGCTAGTTTGGAGCAAAATGCGAGAACTGTTGCTGAGTAGCGAGCAACCTTGTTCAGCTCTCTAGTGCTTAGAAAAGGCAAGAATAATTTACTGCATTTCCTTTAGGAAGTATTTGGGCAAATGTGATTCAACACACAAGCCTGTCAGGAGCAGGCATATATATCAAACTTTCAAACAGAATGGTATGGAGACTTTAGCTAGAAGGAGTCACCTCTTTAATGAACGCTCTGGTAAAATATTCTTAGGAAAGGAGCATAATCTGTTGAAGACTTAAAACCTGCGGTGAAAATTGAAGTCTGTCTGGGAACTTGAAGACATGACTGGTGTAATGGATTTATGAGCTTTTGTTGCAACATCTGAGTAACTTAAGAAGCTGCTTTTCTTGCACGTGTAAAATGAATTATTCTAGGTTTCAACTTGCTAGTTGCTGATTGAGATTTATTGGTTGGGGTTGGATTTTTTTGGCATTTCTGTTTCATTCTCTGTATTTCTTTTTTTGCAATAAAAAGTTTGTATTTAAACCTATTATTTATTACTGCTTTGAATTTCATTTATCCCACAGCTGACTTTTGTCTTTATTTCTAAGCACTCTGTCTTAAGGGACATGCACAACAATCCCACAAAATGGTATGATCTTTTTTATGCTATTTCTAGTATTCCATAGCAACTGAGGGGAAAAAAAGAGCCTAACCTGAACACTACAATGCAGGCAATTCGTTACAGATTTTCTGCTCAGTATTCAGTAAATTGTCAAGCCCTTATTTTCATCATTAGCATATTTTTCACGAAGCAGAGTCATAGCCATTTCTGGCAGACTGAATTAAATATGTTTTACTTGTATGTGAAAGAAGAAAACATTGTCAGGCTTTCTATGAAAGCCTCGTTTTCTAGTAATAATTTATTTACTGGAACAGTTTGCTGTGGATGTCTTTATGTTTCTATAAAGATATGGGTATGTGTTTCAGTCTACTTGTAATTAAACCATTTCTTAACTGAAGGGGAAAAAATATGGAAATAATTCTTTTCTCTTACTTTCTTTCCTCTTCATATTGCATGAGCTGAAAAATTTACTAGTTCTCTTATAGTCATTCATTGGCATATTTAATTTAAACTTTTGAAGTAGGTTTTTATAGAATCAAGACCAAAAAAAGCCTCAGAATTTCACTGTCCGAGGACTATGAAAAAGATCAGGTAGAACTATTATGAAAATCTGTTGCAGACGTGACTTTCTTTTCTATCTAAGGCTAACTGATAGCAATTCTGTTTTATTTATTTTGAGACTTATAGGTAGTCATCTTAATTACTGTGAAATTAAATTATGTGCACACTCTTCATTTCAAAGCAGAATTTAAAAAGTGCCTAAACATCTTTTGCTTACTTAGGCACTATCATGTGAAGAAAAATACGTTTTATGCAAGATCTGATTTTCTTTTAGCGGTATAGAAGGCTCCCATCTTCGGATTGTAATCCCAATGAACTTTGCATTCATCTGTAAGGCTGTTTTATGATAGCTGTATGCTATAACCAATAATTGTGTGTCTGGCAAATATTTACAGTATCAATAGGGAACTTGGAAGCAAAACATATCAAATGAAAGTATAAATAAAATAGTTTCATACACACGGTATTTAATTTGTGTTTATGTGCTTCAGTGTATAAATACACCTACAGACACAAATTCACCTTTGTACACATACACTTCAATGCGTATAAAACTGTAAATCATAAAATTATGCTCAAATACATCCTTTCCTCAGTTATTCCAATAACAATCACTATAGGAAAGAGCTCAAAAGATTTCTAAGAACTGTTCTGCTGTTTGTCCTCAATAGCTAAAAAAGAGGTCCAACTGATTTGTGTCCCCCCATTTCTTTTGGTTTTTATTTTATTTCGCTTTTCACAGCACCCATAGCTACTGCTGTATCTTTAATGTTTCAATAAGGCTGCTTAAGATATGTTTATCTGCTATCAGTAATCTATCAAGATACACTGTTCTGTACCTTCTTTCCTAAAAGAGCTTCACTTGCATGCTTTTATATTTCATTTACAAATAAAACAAAACAAGTGTGGGATCTAGACAATTACTATTTTCTCTTGCAAATGGCCCTCATTACTTGTTACTGCTTCCTTTCTTTTTTGTATGTTACCAATACACCTGGAGTTTTTGTTTTATAGACTGCTAAATACTTTACGTAGCCATTGTCAAAGGAAAAAACCTGTAACTTATAAAGGACAGCAAGGAACTTTTTGAAAATAAATCTTTTAAGCACATATGACAAGCAGGAAGTTGTTGTCTTGTTATTTTAAAGATTGCTTGCTTTCAGTCAGGGAATCTTTTCTTGGCCATTCAAAATTAGGCAGTTCCAAACTGTATGTATACTCTTAACTGTCTGTCCCCTTCATGCAAAACCAACACCACTAAACCCAGTCTAACTGTTAACATTTCTCTGTTTGTACTAGTGGTTTAAGGATATTAATGTAAAAAATTGCATCAAAATATCATTCATTCAGATAATGTACTGAACTGTATAAGCTACAGTAGTAGTGATACAGGATTATTTGTGCCCAGGCTTACAATCCAGGAGCTCATAGAATCATAGAATAGTTTGGTTTGGAAGGGACCTTTAAAGGTCATCTGTTATACTTACCATTTCATTCTTTATTAAAAATATTTAGACACAGTGATTGGGATGATTAAGAGAAAACAATTTCTGGTTAAGTCTGAATCTTGTTTGTGATGCCACATTATGTTACGTTCCTCTGGCTCTTTCTTCGTATGTGCATGTGTCTCAGCCCACGTCCCCAACATTCAAAGGGACTTTATCAATGACTTCAGTAGAATCAAGCTTCCTTTCAGATGGCATAATGTGCATATCAAGTATGGCCAGTCTAAAACTTTTATTTTAATCATCAATGCTTTCTTTTTACGAAGTATTTGATAGTTACTATTTTTATAATTTTAAAATATTGTGACGCTTTGAAATTAGATTGACTTTTAGTTGTAAGTTAAATAGAAACTTAAGTCTCTCGCTTCCAAACTTAATGAGCTGTTATAAGTCAAGAAAGAATACAGAGATCTACTAATAGTATGAATTGAAACAGCTGGATTAAGTTAAAACACAAAAACAAAAGTATCTGCTCAGTCCTTTGAGAGAAGGAGAGAACCTTTTGCTATGCTGTTTTGCCAAGTTAAACTCCCTTATGTACAACAAGTATAACTTAAGCATTTCACATCCACCCAAATATTTTAATTTGAACCAATACAGTAAATCATGTGTTACAGTATTTTTAAAGGTAGAGGATGTACTGTGATTCCCCGTTCTGTGTTTATTTTCAGGCTTTCCTTATGGGTAGGAGCTCAACACAAATATTTAAGGACATAATTGACACTTACTAGCCAGCAAAACTGTAGTAGTTAAATCTATTTTAATGTAATGTGTGAAAGTATCATCTTGTTTACAAACGTATTTTTGCAGGAATAAATGTTACTAGAAAACAGTAATTTGCTTTTGGGTCTAGTATTTATTTATTTGTGATTACTCCCAGCTTCCTTATTCTTTATATCAGTTTGATTTTTCTGCCTATATTGGTGGTTGAGTAAAACATTCTCGAGTGCTGAATTACTCTTCAAATACAGGATTATTGAGAAAAATCTTTTGTAAGGGAAGGAATGTTTCTTTTCATTCATTCATTCATTCTTTCTTTCACATGATACAATAGATTTTAGAATTTTGTTGTCAATTGAGTGTGGACTGACGATGTAGGAATAGGTTGCTCTCGTATGTTCTAACTTTTTATCTTTTTGGATTGGATACAATTTTTTGGGTGGTTAAAATAAACATGACACTTCTACATAATTATCCCAGAATTTGACATTTAGTTTCAAATTTCGAAATTCCTTCAGTTAGAAGTCATGCCCTTATTGAAAATTGGGGAGAGGAAACAAAGAAAAATAACTTTGGAGATTTCCCTGATTTTTAGTGAGTGAGAAGGAGTAAGGTATGATATGCTTTCTTTGTTTTGAATATAAATAAATAAAAATAAAATTAAAAATAGTGCCTGTTTCATAAAAAGTTGTATTATTATACTTCTGCTTTAAAAGAAGTATGATTCTTTTATAGGAAAGGGATATTACAGGATGGAGAGACCGGAGGGTGAGAAGAGGAGGAGAGGAGAGGAAGAGAGAGAAGAATGAGAAAGGGAGAAGAGGAAGAGAGAAGAAGAGGTAGGGAGAGACGATGGAGAGATGGAGGGGTAGAAAGCGAGGAAAGGGAAAGGAAAGGAGAGAGAAAGAAAAGATGGACATGACAAGGCGCTGGCAGCGGGGCTGCAGGGCGGTCTCTGCGAGGACGGGCCGAGGTTGCCCCACGCCGGACACAGCCGGTTCCAGCCGGCTCCAACCAACCCACCGCAAGGCACAGCTGAGCCCGGCAGCCAAGTTGGTGGTGCCTCTGTGGTAACGTATTTACATAGGGCAAAAGCACCGCTCGGGCAGACGAGGAGGGTGAAAAAGAGAGTGTGAAATGGTAGCGTGAACGCCAGGGTCAGTGAAGGCGGGGAGGAGGTGCTCCCGGCGCCAGAGCAGAGATTCCCCTGCAGCCTGTGGAGGACTCCGAGCTGGAGCATTTGGGTATTTCCTGAAGGAGCTCTTGCCTATTGAGAGGCCAGGCTGGAGCAGACAAAAAGTGTGAGGAGGAAGCAGCGGCAGAGAGGAGCTGTTATGGGTTGACTGTAACCCCCCGTCCCTCAGTGCCGCTCAGTGAGGGGGAGGCAGAGGAATCAGGAGTGAAAGGGGAAAGCTGAGCCTGGAAACGGGAAGCTGTTCTTATAACTTTTTTTTGTCTTTGCTTCTCTCTACCCAAATCTTACTTTAATTTGCAAGAGTCTGGTTTGCCTCTTTTGTAACTGGTAAGCAATCTCCCTGTCTCTGTCTCAACCCACAAGCTTTTTCATCCCCTTTTCTCCCTGTTCCGTGTGGAGGAGGGGGAGTGAGTTGCTGGGTGGGCATTTGGCCAAGGCTAACCCACCACAGGAGGAAAGAGAAAGCAAAGAGGAGAAGGAGAGAGAGAAAGAAAAGAGGTAAGAGAAGAGAAAAGCAAGAAGGAAAAGAGGAATGAAAGGAGAAGGAAAAGAGAACATGAAAGAGACAAGAAAAAGAAGAGAGAAAAAGGGAAAATGATCTCTTTGAAAAGATCAAAGAATGAAAAGAGAAGAGAGGAAAGAAAAGAAAGGAGAAAGAAGAGAGAAAATAAATATGCAGCGAGGAAAGAGACAGGGCAATGAAAAGTAAGAGAAAAAAGCAGAAAGGAAAGAACAGACAACGTGAGAGAAAGGAGAGAAGGAGGAGAGGAGAACAGATGGAGGGAGAGAAGATAGGAAAGAAGAGAGGAAAAGGGGAAAGAAAAATAAAGAGAAATGAAAGGCAGGAGAGAGAAAAGGAGAGGAAGAAAAGATAAAAAATGAAAAGATAGAAGGAAAAGGAAGAGAAAGGAAAGAACAGAAGAAAAGGAGACCGAAAGGAAACTGAGAGAAAAGAAGAATAAAAAAGAAACAAGTCCAAGCAAATCCACTGTGGTTGAGGAATCTGTAACTGAATGCTCTTAGCAGCAAAGTTAAATTTTTTAACTGACTGGAAGAGTTTCTATGTGGTAATCAAGATCCTGGAAATTACTTTCCATCAAGTAAAAACTGTAAAATCCTTATATTAAAATAACTCAGCTTTGGTGGTTTCAGCATTGCTATTCAATTAGTAGATATATTCTTTCCAGGTAAAAATTTCCATAGAAATTGTAATAAGCATTAAAATCTTTCTTACCAATTTGGAAAATTGATTACTTGGGCAGATGGATGGTGTGGCTGAAATGGCACAATGTAACAAACTCCAGCAGGCCGGCATGTTGGCATGTGTCAATTTTTAAGAATGGGCAAAGTTAATAAAACAATTTAATTAGGATAACTCAAACTTAATAAGATTTTTGTTAATGAGAGTAAAGAAAGGAAAATAAATCACTTTTAAGTTCAGCATAGCAATTTGCTTTAATGCTGCTTTTCTATCAGGGAGAAATATTATTTAATAAAGTATCTCATATTACAGCCTGGTAGCTCAAGATGAGGAACATATTCAAGATTTAAAGATTTCTGAAGTGAAAAAAGAAATCCGTCATTCTCATAAAATGTAAACAATAGTTTTAAACTCTACAGTAATTAGTGAACTTTGCTCAGCAAAATACTCGCTGATTATTTCCTTTAAAGGGTTAAATATTGCGACAGTTTAAGCCTTTTCTCTGAAATATGCTTGTCTCTTAAAATTTAATTCTAATAGGTCTTAACAGCATGTTGCGTGTTTTGCTTCTTGTGTTTTTCTTTTGTTCCTGGGCGAAGGTGGAAGGAGATGTCTGTACGTAAACACTTCGTCTAATTTTATACATTTAGTTGCAATTGGTTTTAATGGCAGCGATTAGAAAGTTGCACTGAAATCACGTGAGAGAGCAGGGACATGACACGAGGCTCAAGTGGAAGAATGCGGGGGGTGTGGGGCTCCTTCAGGCTTGGTAATTCTGCCTTCCCTCAGCAGGGTGGTACCTCCGCCTCTCCCCTCCTCTGCGTCTTCTCCTGCCGGAGGCGGCAACCCAAGGGGCTGCGGCTCAGGCCAGCCAGCTGCATCTGGCATGTAGGTTCGGGAGCGGCTGGAGAGAGCACGTTGCGTTACTGACAAAGGGTGAAATACAGGCCTTGCTCTGAGGAGTCCGAAATGGGAACCAGTTGTGTCAGTCTGAGGCCATCCCTCTCCAGTTACTGTAAACCAATATTGCAGCCGAAACAATAATCCCACTCTCTCCAAACGGCTTTTCCTGTTCTGGGCTACCCACCTCCCTGGGTGCTGGCAGAAGTGTTCACATGGCTGTTTGAGGAAGTAATCAAGACTGAAAGAAAAAAAAAGGGGGGGGGGAAAGACGGTATGGAGGCAGGAACACAGGGTCTGCCGTAGAGGGAAGTTAGGCTGCTGCTTGGAGTGGCACAGCTGGCTGAAAGTGACATGAGCCCCGGGTTAATCTTGGTGCAAAACGAGTTGGTGAAAGCAGAAATTACTCCATTGCCTTAGGTACAGGTACACAGATCCACTATCACTGGCCTAACTGCAGCGTGGTGTCTTCTCACTGACACAGCTGCGGTAACAAAATCCCCTGCTGTGGGTGATAAGAAAGGCTGGAGATGCTTCTAATCAGTCGGGGGAGGAGTGTGGGTGGAAGGTGTGATTGCATCAGGATTACATTCCTGGTATGGTATGATAGAGTTAGGAGTCCTACTCAGCTTTCTTAACTAGACCAGGCCCACAGTGGTTTTCTGGCAGCAGTTTGTTCTGCCTCCTTTTCCCTTTTCCACTGTGCAACAGAGTTAATGAAGCCATTGTCGGGTGCTGCATGGGCTTCCTCTGTGGGTGGTGCAGCAGCTTGGAAGTCTTGTGGTTCTTTTGCAGTACATTTTGTCACTGTGTTTCAGATCTGCAACAGAGGCAGCTAATCAGAGACCTAGCAGTTGCAGCAGTTTCCAGGCTGCTGCTTCAGGGAGAATCTTCTGGGACCTCCTGCTTCAGGGAGCTTTGGTGGCTTGCGGCTGCAGGTCAGGGACAGCCTATGGAGGCGTTTGCCTCTGTCAGGTCTTATAGACAGCTCTTGTTGGCTGCCTGCTGGTTGTGGACTACCTACGTATTTTGTCTTCAGCTGACTGTTGATCAAGCAATGTCAAGCACCTGTTTGATGAAAGCTTGAGGAGCAGAGCCCAGGAAACAGAGGTAACTAAGAGACCTAGCAGTTGTCACAGCAGTTAGTGCAAGAGTGGCACAATGGGGTGCAGAAAATTAGCTCAGGACAATGTGGGACTGCTTAGGACTGTGAAGCGATGGTACTGATGTGCTGTAGGGCATGGTCACCTGCAACTATTCTTGGCACACCAGAGAGAACTCCAGGTTTTGGGCTGCTCTCCCAGATCCAGGACTCACACTAAGGATGGCTGTGGCCTCACTCACGGGAAATGCACTCTGGTCAAGGTGCTGAGTTGACAGGTGAAGGAGCTCGGAGGAGGAGATGAGTAGACTGTGCAGCATGAGAGGGGCAAACAGGAGGTAAACAGGATCTTTGCAGAGGCAAGAACCCAGGCTCTGCAATGTGACGTAGACGCAGCTAGAGATTATATTCAAACAAGCTATAGATGGAGACTTCTAAGATTGAGAAGTTGGAAATTTATGATTTCTGGCAATAGAAGGAAGATTCTCTGCCTGCAGAGAAGGATAGGCGTTGTGCCCTGGAAGGAGGTGAGCAAGATTGTCAGGAGAGACATCAGAGCCAGCTGAGTCTCAATTAAATGTGTACATGAAGAAGAAGAGGAGGGTGATGGTTATTTGAGACCATGTCCTGGCAGACAGAGGCACCCATCTGCCAACCTCGTGTACTTGCTATAGCTGGAGGTTTACTTTTTGTTGGGTACTTGAATCACAGATGTTGCTGATGGACATATCAGGCTTGTCCAGCCCTCAGACTTTACCTTTACCCCTTGCTGTTCATCCATGTGGCCACCATGGTACTACTGGGGTGAAAAATTACTGCTGAGCCTTGGGGGCAAGGGTGGAGGGCACAGATGCCCAAGTGGTGGCGTCCTTTCCTGCCAGTGAGGTGGAAATCCTCAGGTGACAGAGGGCACATCCCTCAAGTCAAAGTGTAGCTGCATGGCTGGTGTCACAGGCAGAGCCATGGTACCCTCTTTGAGGAATATGAACTGCTGAACAGGGACAGGACCCGTGAAACGGGGTATGGCAACAGCGTCTTTGCTGACAGTCTCGGTAACCTTTTCTGGAGAGCTTTGAAGTAGCTATTTTAGGGGAGAGTTGCTGCAAGTTGAAGAGAAGTGAAGGCATGGGGAACACAGGAAGTGTCTGGGGAACAACGTGATTGGGGAGACCTTGCACTTCCCTTATACAGGTGGTATGACTGGGGTGTCCCTTTCAAGTGTCTGTACTCAAATGCACAGAGCATGGGAAACAAAGCAGGAGGAATTGTAAGTCTGTGCATACTTGCAGAGCTCCTTGGGGTTCCAAAGACATGTGGGATAGTTCACACGATGGAGTGCTGCCACAGATAGATGGATGGATACAGGCTGGCAAAGAGGGGCAGTGTATGCAAAGGAGGGGCAGGAGTGTACTGTGCTCTGCCTTGGAATGGGTACTGAGCCTGTTGAGCACTTGAGATGGTTGAGAGGGCAAAACAACACGAGTAATGGTGTGGTAGGCATTTGCTGCAGACCACCTGGCCAAGAAGAAGTAGATGAGGCCTTTAAGTAAATGCTGAGGGTCATGCAATTATTGCAGGCCATAGTAGTTGTGGGGGACATTCCAGAAAGTCAGTTTCTTGATGCAAGTGCTTGATGACACAGCTGGAGGACATGTCCTGGGCTTGTTACACATGAACAAGGAAGAACTGATTGAAGGTGTGAGGGTTGATGAGCACCTTAGCCATGGCTGATCATCAGACTAGGACAAAGGGGCCCAGGAAAGCTGTTTTGTCCTCCTTGGTGAATGAGAATGGCTTGTTCCAATGTAAAGAAAGTCGAGCCAGTGTGGCAGAAAGCCAGTATGAATGAGCAAGGGCAAATCATGCCAGACCAGCGTCTTTGCCTTCTATGATCCGATGACTGGTTCAGTTCTTGAGAGGAGAGCAGTGGATGTTGTTTACATTGTTTTAGCAAGACCTTTGGCATCATATCCCATAGTATCTTCACAGTTAACTTGGTGAGATAGAAACTCAGTAAGTGGACAATAAGGTGGATGGACATTTGCCTGGACTGCAGGATGCAAAGCATTTTGATCAAAGGTACTAACTCCAACTGGTGACCAGTTACTAAGTGGTGTTGCTTAGGCATTGATACCGAGGCTGTTATTGTTGAATGTTGCTGTTAAACACCTGGACAATGGGACAGAATGCACATTCAGCAAGTTTGGAGATGATCCTTAAATAGAGGGAGTGGTGGGTACACTGGAAGACTGGACTGCTCTTCAGAGGGATAAAGACAGCAGAGAATTGTGCTAACAGGAACCTCATGAAAATTCAACAAAGGCAAGAACAAACCTCTTCATCTGGGATATAGTAACCCATGCAGCAGTACAGGTTGGGGACTAAATGGCTGGAAATCAGCTGTGCAGAAAATGACCTGGGAGTCCTGACAGTTAACAAGCCAGATGTTAGTCCAGCAACATGCCCTTGCAGCAAAGAAGGCCAAGCCCATATTGGACTGTGTTAGCAAGAACGTGGCCAGAAGGTCAAATGAACTGATCCTTCCCCTCTGTTCAGCACTTGTGAGACCGTATCTGGAGTACCATGTCCAGTTTTGGGCCTCCTAGTACAGGAAAGAGATTGATATACCAGAGTGAGTCCAGTGAAGGTTCATCAGGATGGCTGGAGGCTGGAGCATATGATGTATGATGAAAGGCTGAGAGAGCTGGGCTTGTTCACACAGGAGAACAGAAGGCTCAGGGGGATCTCATGGCAGTCCACAGCTCACTAATGGGAGGGTGTAGAGAAAACAGAGCCAGGCTTTTCTTGGAGGTTACACAGTGACAGCATGAGAAGCAAAGAATGAGAGGCAACAGACACAAATTGGAACATGGAAAATTCTGATTTGATACTAAGAAAAATATTTTCCCAGTGAGAGCAGTTAAGCGTGGGAGGAGGTTGTCCAGAAAGGCCGTGAAGTCTCCATTCTCGGAGACTGCACAAAACTTGACTGGACAAGGCCCAGATCCAAATGGCCCTGCTTTAAGCAGAAGGTTGGACTACATGACTTCTGGAAGTTCCTTCCAATGTAAATTAGGCTAGAATTATATGAGTGTGTGAACCTTGGTGGAGCTGAATGTGCTTAAAAATAGCTGTAACTTTTTTTTTGGAGGGAGGATATTTTTTACTTTGCATTTGACTAACGAGTTATATCTCAATAACACACACAAGATATTCTTAAAGCCCTACAGAGAAAGTTGTGGAGACTGGCCAGTTAAAAAGCCAAATTAAACAAGAGAACTTGGGGTAACTTCATAGAGGTCCCTTGTGTAGGATGATTAAATTTTAGAGGCCAAAATGCATTCGGTGATTACTGACTATGTCTTGTTCAGCATAGTCACTTTACTTTCCACCTTTTTTTTTTTAAGAGTAAGTTTCACCCAACTTGAAGCCAAGAATATTTGGAAGGGTGGGGTGGTTTTCTTCATTTTATACATTGCACATTTTGTGGCAGTGTTTTTCTTTGGTTTAGTACATTTTTGATTGTAGCACAGTCATTACTTCATTTTTCTGAACATATGTATTTAAAACCCTCAAGGGCCTGTGAAATCTGATACTAAAATAAGACATCGTATATATCAAAACCATGGTTTCTTTAAGAAAGCCATTTTTTAACCTCTACTCCGGAGTTTCTTTCATGTGGCAGAAATTCTTTTTTTTCCCTTTCTTTATGATTTTGTCCTTTGTGGTGATTATTGGTATTAGAGTAGAAAATAGAAATAGAAATAGAAATATAAATAGAAATGTACTACTGCTTTTTAATCAAATCAGTTAAAACTATTAAAAGGAAACATTTTATTAGAAGAGAAGAGAAAAAATGTATATTCTTGAACAGGAAGTAGCTGTCAGAGAGAACTGTATTATTTGACCAGTATAAGAATTTGTTACACAAAAAAAATCAAATAGTTTCTTTTAAGTGATGTTGAATGAGGAGGGTGTTTTCAGTCCAGAGGACACCTTAGCTGTTGTGACCATCTCTGATGCATGCTGTTTTCTTGTTCTTTTGGGATAATTTTCTTTCTGAAACATTTTTCTTTTAGGATTATTAATCTTTGCCTGTATCTTTCAAAAACACATTCAAAATGCCCTTTTTTTGGTTAGCATTGCTTTTTTCTTGTATTATTTGTACTACATCTAACAAAATGGGAAGGATTCAAAGTACAGAAATGCATTTACTAGATATCATTTTTTTGTGATTTTTCTTCACAAAGAAGAAAAACCTGAGGTTTTCCCAGGTGTTATGGAACACAGAAAAGTGTAAACATTCTCTATAAAACTTGTATTCTCATTTCCTTTCTGGTCAAGGAATGCTTGTTGCCATATGTGAATATCATTTGAAGAGGTGTCATGGTGTTTCAAGCATACTTTTCAGAACATTAAAGATATTCAGGGAGACCCAGTCAGAGACATGACTGACAAAGCGCAAGGGTAATCAGCAAAAATAATAGGTAGGGATATTTAAATTTCAGGAAAACATGCTTGTATCTTTCTGTCTGTAGAGTATAATATGGCATTGGTATATGTTTGTGTGGTTTTTATTTTTTCTTCTCAAATTTACCCGCTATACTGCTAGCATCTTGTTTTCAAATACATTATAAACCTAGTGTAAATTTGTCTCTCCATAGGAAATTTTTCCTTCAAAAACTTTTTTTTTTTGAAGAAAAAATATTTTCAGGGGAAAATTCATGGCAATAACTGTAAAATTCTGTTCAGAAACACTTAAATTTTATACAGGTTATGGAACTTTTGTATGTAAAGGCTTAGTTGTGAGAGAAAATGGTTTAAAAAAGAAAAACCTTAAGGCTTAAGGAATACTAAGATTTGTGATAAAATTTCATTCCTGGGTCTTTTCATTTTATTGTTTTAGATTAGTTGTAATAAAGACCTGGTTTCCCCACAGATTAACACCCTTCCCCGCCCCCCCCCCCCCCCCCCCCCTTTTTTTTTAACATTACCATGGCAATTGTCACTGGGTTTGACAGAACCAAAAGTTTTCCCAGGCTGCCAGCACCAGGAGATACAATACATTTTGCTCTAGATATCGAAAAGGTTCATTGTCAGTGTTGTAGGGTACCAGAACTTCATATACCCTGGCCTCAGACCAGAGAGTGCTCTGAAGGTAAGGATGGAAATGCTGAACTTGACTGAAATGTCTACCAAAGGCCATTGTACAGAGCAGAGGGCAGATCTGATGTGTTTTCCGTAGTCCTTACCTCTAAGGATAAAGAAGAAAGATCAGATATAACATAGTGCTCCAATACAGCTAAGAGGTGGAAAAAACCTAGGTCTGTGCTATCATTTGCAAAAGTGAGCTAAACTCTTAGCTACCGAGAGAGAATTAGAACTAAAATTTACGGGTAGTCATGCATGAGAGCTTTAGCAAGAAAGCTAGGTGTCATCTTAGATTGTGTGGTCCGGTAGTCACTTGTGACTGACTGTGGGTGAACGCAACCAGTCTGGTAAACTCTTAAACAAGGAAACAAAACAACCTTTACTTACCAGCATCCCCTGTCTTTTTGTCCTGTCGCCTTCAGTTAGCAGTTTCATTTACTTGTCCACCTTGGTTTTTACATGATGATGTACAGCGAGAGGTTTATTATGTTTGTGGTTTACCGTGTGCACTAATGTCAGGCCATCACTGGGAACAGTGGCTGTATGTAGATGTACAAAAGGCCCAGAGGAATATTGGTTCATGTAGGAAGATCCTAGAAGTGGTAGAAATAGGTGTTAAGGGTAGTGGCATAATCTCCAATTTTTGTTTGTTATGTATATCCTTTCACAGAAGACTTGAATAATCTTTGTGCGTCTCTCTGTGTGGCTGCTTGCCACTCCTCCAAGGGGAGACAGCGTTGCTTAATGCTTCAGACAGCCCGATAAGGGATGGAGGACACCCGTTAGTTCTGTGAAAGCAACTTCTTCCCTGATTCCAGGTTTGGTGAATTCAAACTAGGTGAGTTTGTAAATGAGATTTCCTGCTAAGGAATGCAAAAAATACCCTTTCATGATACCTGGCTTGAATTTTGTATCCATGTTGAATTTCTCTCCGATATTGCTACAGATTATTTCGTATTTGAAGGGCAATGAAAAGATTCAGTTTCTTGGTGATATAT
>NW_010519444.1:28395-39542 GCF_000687285.1 Phaethon lepturus | reverse complement strand
TCCTGCTGCTTGTAACTCCCTCACAAGCTACAAAGGGCAAGGTTCAAGTTCATTGCTACATTCTTCTGCTTTTGATATTTGGGATTCACTACTTTGGTTAACTTCAGTGAAAGCTGATAGCTAAGTTCTGCTAGCTTGTGAGACGGATGCAAGGTAACTATGCCAAATGTGTTACGTTTGAGCATGTCTGTACAGGTCCTTGTTTTTTCTGTCATGCTAATAATATTCTTGCCTGTATCTTCACCTGGTTCAGAAAAATAAGAAATCTGTATGAGGGTTGAGTATGAAGCGGTCAGTAGTATATATAATGGATCTTCTTCCCTATCATCTTCTGGGATTTGTTTGCAGTCTGTGAGACTACAGCCCAATCAGCTGTACCAGTCTGTTTTGTTGCCTGATAGCTGTGAGCTTTCTGGATTACTTGCACTGCTCAAGAGTAGTAGCCTTGTTTCTGATATTCGAAGGCTGCAAGTCAGGTGCCATGTGTGAAGGGTAAGTAGGACCAGAGATGCAAAAGCTTTCTTTAGGGTGCTGCCCAAATGAGAACAAAACTGATGTTCATTTTGGCTAACATGGAGAAAATTGCTTAAAAATAAATGTAAAAAAAATCTACATTTCTTTTAATCCTTTAAAATACATTTAAAGATCCAATTGGGAGATCTTATATTAGGAATAAACCTTTATACAGTTTGAGTAAACTATAGTTAATAGTCTTCTACCTGTAGGCACTTCAATTCCTGTGAAACTTCATCAAGCAACTGTTTAAGGCTTAAGACTTCATTTATTATTTAAGTGGTTAAGACTTCAGAACATAAATAGTTTTGACAGTCATACCAACTGTAGGTATCAAGAGTATTTTCTGTAGTTCTCATTAGTAGTCCCCTTGATTGGAAGTTCAAAAAGTAAAATGCTTTTTTCTTGTTCCAATTTATGAATAGAAACTTTGTGTGACAGGCTGAGATCTACCAGCTCTACAGTCTTTACATAAAAATACTACCTAGCTACCTACTACCCACATACTAACAGATAATGTTTTTATTTTTTAATAAATTATGTTGGACATGTAATATTTTGAAGTCTCCCTTTTTTTTTTTTTACTTTTATGTCCAACACATCTAGTGTATTTTCATTCAGCATTTAAAAGCCAATCTTTTAATCAAATTATAGTTTCTTTCCAAAAATGACTTTACAGGAATAAGTACACTTGTAATGATTTAGTAAAGAAGATGTCATTGCTATTTTAACATCAGAAAATATGACTTAGATTAATTTTTGTAAGTTAAGTTATATAATTGCTGAATGCATTTATAGTCTTCCAATTAGCAAAAAGTAATATTACATTAAAGCTATATTTATTTGCTGATTGGGGTATTTTAATCATTTCAAGCAGTGAATGAATTAACCTTTCAATAGGAAAATAAATGGAAAAAATTCAAAAGCAAGATTTACATTGATTGTTCAAATCAAGTTTTCTGTTTGATAATTTAAATTGGTTTAGTTTAGATTAACATGTTTAGTCCATGATTTTGCTGAAGGATTTTTGAAAGAAGGATGACTCTGAATGAAATTTTACCTGGAACACACAGTCTGTACTTAACATTTGATGAGAAAGCGGATATACTGCTTGTGGGCTTCCTGTGTAGGGAGGTGCAGAATAACCAGGGAAGACAGTGGAGACTTCATCATCATGTGTTTTGATTTGTTCAGACTAACTCGAAGCTTTTATTGCTGAGAAGTTTGTAAATGGTTGGAAGGAAATCTTGCACTCGTTAGCATTGTTTTCTGCCATTTACTGTACGCTCTCTACTTCCCTCTGTGCCACGGGAAGGATCCTGTGCCTGTACCATTTGAATACAGTAGAATTTCCGGGGTTTTTTTCCAGTCTTCTGTTCACTGGACCTCTCCTGGTTCTTCCTCCTGAGCCAGGGCTGGAAGAGCTTGCCTTGGCCCCCACAGCACTGCCAGCTCAGTCAAGCATGTCTGTGGGGGTCGAGCGGCCCTAGAGCGGTCAGCGGCAGTTTGTCTGTCTTCTTGATGTGTAGGACAGCTATCTTCTTGTCTTGGTATTGCCACTTAGGTTCCTGGTGGTTTTGTGTATCGCTCCCAAGCTAGGTCATGGCTACAATCTTCTAAGTCAGGTTCAGACATTTTTCTGACACGTGGTAGCAAGACCACGGGCACACGACTCCTTGGAGATTGTGGGAAAGCTTCTTTGGCTTCATCACACTGGGCATCCAGCACCGCATGCGTTGCTCTACGAAACACTGCAGCGAGCAGTGCACATCTAGACACCTAGTCAGTTCTCCAGCATTTCTGGCTGCTGTGTATGTTGGAAAAAGTATACTTAGGGTATACGGTTAACCTCAGGCTTAAATGAAATTTTCATTTATCAAAGAGATAAAGAATCCTAGGATACAGTGCTGGACGCATGCTCAAAAGATCAGTCAATACAAATGCTAACACTGGGGCAGGTTCCAGTATATGTACCACCCAGGACTGGTGTGTATTTGATCTTCTGATGAAGGTCATTTTACAAACTTCGCTGCTCTGTTCTGGGGTTGATTAAAACAATAACAGATACATTCACACTTTTAGACTATCTGTGAACTTTCTTTTTCTTCCCCCAGTGGCCATGAAGAACATTTATTTCCACTGACTTCCAATAGCCTTTTGCATTTTTCTGAAAAATTACAATTACACCTTCTTTTACTCTGCTGTTTTCCAGACTACACAATTGTGTTTTCTGCAGCCTTGCCTCATAAGTCATATTTTCTTTATTTGTTATCACTCTTGTTCTGCGTTAGACTTTTTGCCTATATTTCTCTTTAAATGGGCCCAGAATTGGACAGGTGTCCACTGGCACTGGAAGAAAGGGCCTATTCACCCTGCATGTCTCTCAGCCAGCAATCTGGTTGACACATAGAGTTGCTGGTGCCATTACCTTCTGATCTATTTGACTGTGCTGGTGTCAGTCCCTTGGACTTGCCATGAAAATATGCATTTTTTGGATTTGATTCCACATTCCATTGTATAGCACTTCGCATTTTTTTTGATTGAATTTCATGTTGTTGATTTTAAATGCTGTCTCCAGTTCATCACGATATTTCTGACTTTAGGTCCTTTCTTTGAGGGGGCTGGCAGACACTCTCAAACTGATGTAACTTACATCTATTATAAGCATAATTTATTCTGTGTGACTTCGTATCCGGTCTAGAAATTAGTTCTGAACCCTTTTGGTTTTACTTTGTTTCCAGCAGTGAGTAAAAATTGTTGCTCCTTTGCGACTATTTCTGGATCTGTATAAAATGAGCAGACGATTTCAAACAAATAAATACTGATCATATCTACCATAGCTAAGTGCTCCTCTTACAGCGATTGTTGCTTGATTTGGGAGCGTGTCGGGAACCCTTGTTAGCTTTGGGAGGGGGCTATGACGCGTGCAGGGGGGCTGAGTGGCTGAAATGCTGCCTGCTGCAGGACCCGAGGTGGCTTGTCTGCATAGCGTCAGGAAACTTTCACTGTCTGCTGCACTGTGTTGTCTGGACAGGTTGGCTTTAGTCAATTTATTTTCCATATTTACAACATTTTTTTTTGCCAAGATAATATTTTTTTTCTCTTGGCAAGCAGTCTAGCAAAGACCATTAGAATTAAAAGTATAGCCATAGAAGTCTTCAGGGTTTTTCTGACAAAACTGTGTGTTTGAGAAGTTAAAAATATAAAAATCAATCGTGTTTTACTCGTGGTTTTACAGAATTTTGTAGGGTTTTGGGAGGGTGGCAGGGGAGAAAGTAACTGAAGTCTGCATTTCCCCTACATGTTTTTGCAGAGCTTTGTGTGTAGAGACTATGTAGCCCAGCATTTTGATTTAGGTAACACGGGCTGCATGACCAGTAGAGGGAGCCCAGAATCACAAAATATGGGGGATACTTTTGACTGGGGGAGTTGGGGTGAGATGCTTGCTTTGATAATGTACAGGAATTTTGTGATTATATTTAGAAGGATATGTTGATTGCTACCAACTTATAATGATTCTGAGGAAAAGCATTTATGAAATGTTGAAATGCTTAATGTCTTCTAAATGATCAAATTGTATTGACAACTTTTATATTGGAAGGCTAATCAGTAATTCTTTCTCTTTTCTATGTTGCTGGTTGTTGTGACTTCATATCAACTTTACAGAAAGTGAGTAACTTCATTTTTTTAAATCTTTTTGAAAGTGTGCGGTTGTGGGCATACTGCTTTTATGTATATATATGTTTATAAAATAAACATACAAGCAGAAAATGATCAGTCTTAAAGATACACTGCTACAGAGAATAACTCCTCTGGATGAATGACTTTTAGAATACCACAATGATTTAAAGGAATCTCACCCAAAAGATGATAAATAGTAAGTTCTGCATCTGAAGGCTGTAAATGGTAAACATATTCCTCACGTGTAGACTACAGCAACAAAACTTGCAGCATATTGGTTTAAAATATACTATGGCTCTAAAAAGTCACAGATATCAAGTTACAAAGTAGAATATTATTGTATCCAGTTTGATTTAACTGAATCGAAGTTGAACTGATTTGGAGTGTTTCAAGGACTTAGGTCAAACTGTGCTGGTTTTGACATTGAAAGATACTCAGCCTTGTGTTTGGCAGTGCTTGGCTGCTGTATTAATACATGCCAGCAGCTCTGAGCAGAATGAGTATGTCCTCAGGCTGTAGGAGAATTTAGAAAGCATACAATGAGTAGTATGGATCCCTCAGAAACTGCTCTGTGCTTCAGACATCAGTCTCCATCATGGGATCTTTGACTGCTGGCTTCTCTAACCACAGTCCCATGTGTTGTGATAGCATGTATTGCAAGCATTTCCAGCATCCCTTGTGGGTAATGTTTGGGAATTTTAATATAGTGTTTTAAGGATGCCTGTGCTGACAGAAGAAGGGCAGGTCATTGGTTAACATGGGTCAAAATAGCAGTGTTAAAGGACACCCATGGAATTCCAGTTTGAGCTGCTAGCTCAAAATAAATCCTGCCCCACAGTGTTCAGATTATTACTTCATTTGCAACGTAAGTATGTGTGGTTTGTTTTGTGCTCATTATGGACATACCCCAGTCCAATTTTCAAGAAGGGTAGATATGACCCTTTGGTTGCCTGCCAAATTATTTAGGAATTGCAGATATCTGTATGAAACAAGCATAACAGTAGTTCAAGTACTTCTTGGCTCAGTAGCTGATACGGATTTCTTTGTAAGTCAGAGAATAGTTTCTATTGTCCACTTGCCAGTTGGCTAGACTTTGAAGATTAAGATATCTGCTGTGAGCACAGTAGTGGTCAGGAGATATTGCCAAATCCTCTATTTTGTGTTCATTCATCTTGCATCATTTTAATTGGTTAATGATATCTAAAAATAAGTGTGGAGTCCAGAATATCTACATCGGAACAAGAGAAGGATACAAATCATGCGTACGTGCGCACAGTTTTGTTTCGTGTTGATATATTGAGTTTGTCTTCCACTGCAAAGTCAGCAAGTTCGTTCTATCTTGCAGAGAAAGTCTTAATCTGTGATGTTTCACCAAAAAGATCCAAGACTGTGAGAGTCGAAATTGCTTCGTGTTATGTATGTTAACATATGGAAGAAATTACGCAACTAGAACTGCTCTATTAAACACTTTGTGTCTTTGCTTGTCAAACATTAATACAATAAGGAAAACGCGTAAAGAGAAGTATCCTACTTATTCCAAAACTGTTTTAAGTAATCGTTAAACTCAGATGAAATCTCTTAATGTTTTCTGTGCTACTGCTAACAGTATCGTTATATTTCTACCATATTTAGTTTTGTATTCTGTTATAGTATTATATCAAAACCAGATGTGCAATTAGTTTTATTTGCAGGGGAAAAAAAAAGAAACAACAAAAACTTGTCAGAATTTTTATATTGCATGATTATATTTAGAATAGTCATAAAATAGGTATCTGTTAAATATCTGATGTGTTTATCAACAAGCAGCATTTTTAGCTGTACTTTTTGATTTTAGCTGTAGTAATGTGATATATTAGGTGACCAATAGTAAATAAATTCTATTGGACAGGTCTTCCTGCCCTGAGGACCTTTTATAGTCTAATTTTTACCCGAAGAACAATTACCACACTATCCATCTTGCCATTAAATTAGTACATGTACAATAAGCATGAATTTCATTGCAGTAGAGCAATGGAAATCAACAGAAAGCATCATCATATGAAAGACGACAATTTCAGTCCAGTTTTATTTATAAGAAAAGATCATTCATGCAATTTTCAACAAAGATTGGATGCTGTGTTATAATATTGCATAATAAAGGGCAGTAGTTTCTGATGGACTTTTGAAGCCCTGTTCCTGATTTATAGTTGAGTGTATAATTAATCCTGAAATACTTAGCAACACACTTAATTTAATGCACAGGCATTGTTCCACTTAACCAAGTGGAATATATTTACGTGGCTAAAGATAAGCGTGCGTGCAGGCTAGGGACCCCAGGGAAGAAGCACAGTTTCAGATTCAGTCTCTGAGTACACCATGTACATTAGTCAGTAAACGGGGACAAAGATGTGATCGTACATCTACAAATCTTGTACTTTAATTTTTAAATTAAAATGAAATAAAACAATTTTTTACTACCTTCTTCCCTACCATTTCTTAGATAAACTTTTCAGAATAGTGTAAGTGTAGCTAGGGTAGAAGCATTTGCTTTTTTTTCTGATGCCAACAAGCATATATTCCAAAGGCATCTCTGTACAAGTACTCTTTTTTTTCCTTAATGTGTTGTGTTTCTTTTTAAATAGTCCCTTAACATGCATTCCACAGTGGTATTACAATTACTACCTTGAGTAGGTCAATCTCTTAATCTCTAAAACAACAATAATTAGAAAAGATAGTGCTTCATAGAAGGTACAAATGTGCTTGTATTTGTGTATAGTGGTGCACACTGACCATGTTAAGCCAGAATAAGGCTTAACTATATATCGTTTATAATTTTAAATGTGTTCTTCCTCGGCTCTTTATTATTCTTTTGTTGCCTTTCATCCTATGGGATGCAGCTGCCCTTGAACTTGGTACTGTTTTGATCATTCATGTGCAGCAGCCACATTGTCTGTAACATTTTAAAAATGAGGCTTCATGGTGTTATTTACGAAGTAATTTCACATAAATATTTGGACTTTGGTTCTCTTAGAATGTGGAGCTGGTTGCTGTATGAAGAAAAGCATAATTATAATTCACAGACTTTTTGCCTCAAGCCTAGGGGACAGATGCATATGATTAAGTTTGAAACTGGCCTGTTATTGTAATGTAGATGTTTTCAGGGTTGAGAGAATTTAAAAGGGAAAAAAAGGGCAAAAAAAAAAAAAAGCCGGGCAAGCATGAGTTTTAAAAAAAAATAGACCAAGGGAATAGTTTTACAAGAGGCACTCAATCTTGGACTGCACAATTTTATTTTTCAGTGGAACCTCTCCTTTAGCTTGCCTGAATGCAATGCTTCATACTAACACTCGTGTAGGTGATGGAACATTCTTCAAAATCCCTGGGAAGCTGGGACTCTACGCTCTCAAAGTAAGTTTAAATTTTGTGTATGGAAAGTACATAGCGCTATTAATCCATTTTATGAATGTCTCAATAGATATAAAGGTAAACAGATTAGATTCTTTGGAGAGGAAATGACCTGATAGTCCTTTTAACTGCTTTCAGATGTCTTTTAAAAGGATTTATATGAAAGTAAACATTGAATGTTTTATCCTAGAAAGCATATACATGTTCTTGAATTTGGCATATGGGATAAAAACATGTAGCTTAGCTAAAATACTGCTTTTTCAGAGTTGTTCACAGAAAGGCCTTTGTTTTATGAGCAGTGAGCTCAAGAGGATCACTGACTTTCTCATTAAGTAATTGTATTAATGTTTGATTTTTGAATAGTGCAAAATTATTTGCAGGTCTAATATAAATCAGCTTTTCCTTTACAGGTTGCATCATTGTTTTTGAGAAAGAATATAATAATACTGATAGAATTTTGTCTTTATGCTATATCTATTCTTTTTCCTCCTTATTTTTCCTTTTTGGTATGGCTGTGATGATTTCTGTGGGTGGAAATTTTTTCTTGCTGTACATGATCAAACTTAGAGGGGCTTCACAATAGGATTGGAGGAATGTGAGGCAGAGGTGAGAAACAAGAAAGTGAGTTTATGTGTTTGGCAGTCTAAATATAGTCAATTAAAATGTTGGGCTGGGGAGAAGGATCTTTTGTAATTTAAGACAGACTAATTTGATGTAAGGGTTTAAAAAATATAAAACTATGTGGATTTGCCTGCTAACTCAAAATTCTGTATCTGAGATTGAATTAATAGTTTTCAGAAGCTCCATTTGCTAATTTACTAAAACAAATGCTGTTTTTCTTTAAATCGGGAGATATTCTTGGCACAAATCCAGGTATTCACAATCACTCCCATGCTTGTGAGCTCCAGGTTGCTTCAGCTATTTGAATTCAGGAAACAGGCAAAGGCAGAAAAAGGAACATTAAAGGATTTGTGTTTTGCTGCAGCGTTGTGGACACTCAACTAGAAAACTAGGATTTTTAACAGCCAAATGAGTCTGTTTCTGTTAAAACCAAAAAAGGTGGAAGATCTTGCATTTTATTTGACATTGTTTAAAAAAGAGTATGTTATGACTTCACAAAATAGCTTTTTTGGTTTTGCTTTGCAAGTTGTTTCATGAAGGTCTGTTTTTATGTCTTCTCTGAAGTAACTCACAAGCGTATTTTATTTTATTCGTATTTTTGAAATGTAAGCATGAGAGTACACTGCAGTAATCTATTTTCGGAGATGCAGCAGGATGGTGATTGATTTTTTCTTTTTAATTTTAGTTTTCTTTTTCTTTTTTAACTGTAGAAAGAAGAATCAACATGCCCTACTGATGGAACATTGGATTTAGGATGTGAATCTGAGTTAGATGGCACTGAAATGGCTGAGACAAACAATAATAATGGAGAAGAAAATGGTGGTAGGTGCTTTAATTTCAATATTAGAGGGTATATTTCGGGAAAAGAAAAAGTATTGTTTACTTAAGATTTTCATGGTGTGATTTCTAAACAGTATAAGTAATGTTTTGTACTCAGTGAAACTATTTTTGAGTGACTCCCTCTCTTTTTTGGCCTTATAAAGAAGTCAGGAACACCAAGTGCCTTTATTTGACTTAGATCTGTGAAAGACAATGAGTAGTGCTGTTGGGTGTGTTTTGAGTAGGTAGTTTTTTGGCTTACAATTTTTTTGTTCTATGTCCCATAGCTAAAGAGTAATTTGCCTTACTGGGCTTCAGACTTGTAGTTGTTGGATAGACATCTCACTGATTTCAGTGTGGGCATGTGGGGTTGGTCCTTCCGTAGAGTTCTGGGCGCAGGACAAAGATTTATATTTTTTTGGATTCAGGCAGAGATTCTCCTGGGTGCCATGCTGACATAAAGACATGCTGAAGTATCAAATCCTGTGCATTTTTTTTCTCTGAGATAATGACAAACTGAACCATTGCAAGAACTTGAAAATGGCAACGTTAGAAATATTTTTTCTTTTGAAGAGCTAATAATTGCTCATAAAGAATACACAGTTCTTCAGTCTGTGCGTTATTATTATTATTATTATCATTATTATTATATTAATTTCTATTACTTGTAAGTAATAGAAATTAATATTCTCATTAAAACTCCACTCATGTAATGCTTATAAAGCGAATGCTTTATACAAAAACCAAGCTTCCCAGGACCTCTGAAATAAACCTTTCCTTGTTCGATTCTTCTCCGCTGCTGCACCCTCACAAGCTGTCCCACTGCTGGACTGCAGCTTACTGTTTTGGATCACTTTGTATACGGTGAGAGAGTGTCCTGTTCACAAAGCTCGTATTGTTGTTCTGCTACAGACTTCCTTTTTGATTTTGGGCAACTTACTTAGCTTCCGCACTGCACCTGTACAGCACTGGTACTGCTCTTTCAGTATTGCTTGTTAGCAGCACTGAAAAATCACAAAATGCTCAATGATAGGAGCAACGGAACTTCCTAAGACATGTTATTGTGGATCTAGTGGTGCAGTGGAAAAACAAAAGTCAAGAATTATTAAATGGCTCTGCTTCCTCATTTTCCTTGATATATTATGTCTGTATGTTAACTGACTATGGATGTGCGGTGGTTTTATGCTTATATAGTATATACTGCATGTATAAGTGAATATGTGTACTTGTGGTTCTTCAACATTTCCTGTCTGATACTCAGGCAATTTGTTGATGTATACTTCGTGAAGTCGCAGGAAGACTACAACAGTGAAAAGCAGTGTAAATACAGTTGCAGATAGGAAAGCAAAAGTTGATGCTATTTCTTATAAACAAACAAAAATCATGGCAAAAACCTGGCAATTATTTAGGAGTGGTGGGATGTAAATAAGGATGCTGGAATGCCAGAAGTAGAAAATTGCTGGGTTTTGACTGGGAGGGGCCTGCACACTATTTTCACAGTTTACAGTAATAAAAATAATTCTAGCACTTTTGGTGACATAAAAGAGCATCTGCTAAAATGAAACATTTTAAAATATTTGGGGGAGAGCAGTAAATTACACCTAGATTGTTTTTAAAGCTGAGAACTTTCCCTCATATTTAATCTTTATCAAACCTTGGAAAACTGCGATATATTTAACTTTTTGAAAACAAGACATTTTAAATTTTTTTTATGTCATGCAGTGGATATATTTAAAAAGAGTTCATGGAATGGCAATAGTGAGTCTATATTGCATTTAGAAAGGCTGATGCTGGATGTGATCAATGAGGAATTGAAGACAGTGTATCTTGTATGTCAGCTGATAAAGAACATAGTTTTGTCATGTGTGTTTGATAATAGCTTTTCTTGAGACTGAAAGTTTGTTGTTAAAGGTCTCTATTGATATATATATATTGACATATATATATATATGTAGAGTTCTATAAGTGATTTAATTTACAATGTAGAATGCTTGGCTTAAAAACAGCACCATGCCCAAGAAATGCAGATAGTTTTAAGTTGATTGAAGATTACAAATTTATTAGATACGCAACAGCATAGGAGTCACCATCCACAGTAGATATTTTTGCTGTTCTCTTGAGGATGTGAT
>NW_010519444.1:3208-28364 GCF_000687285.1 Phaethon lepturus | reverse complement strand
GCTCTTCATTCAGTATCTTTGTCAATACTTTTTGAGAAGAATAAAATCCTTCTTGATTAGTTGTATTGATAATAAATATTAATGTTGAGACTTCTTTTGATTGCCTTGTAAATGATTACAGTTGAACAGCATGAATTTTTTTAGGCTTTGAAGTGAAGAAAAAAGGTCAGATCTGTGCAGTGGAAACATATATTCAATAAATCAGTAAATCTGAAAAGCATTTAAGGATCACAGTAGAAAATGAATTGAACATGAATGAGATGCTTTTGCTAATTAGTCCAATGCAGTTCTTGGGCTATAATTCTGGTGATACTGATGAAGGAATATAGGCACAGTGTTTCTTTTGGGTATGGCACTAGTTAAATAATTACTATTGTATTGCATTCATTATAACTGTAAGAAAGAATTAAGAAAAATAAGAAAGGATTTAGAAAAGACATGTAGGAACTCCTGAGTGAACAAATACCTCCTTTACTCTGCGTTATTTAATAGGGACAGGCTAGTTAGTTTATCAAAGATGAGGTGGTGACTTGATCAGTTTGTAAATATTTGAAAAAAGGTGTTTCTTTAGAAAATATTAGGTCTAGCAGACCAAATCTAACAAGATACCTATCAATTAAACTTTTCACACTACAGCTGGGATTTTTTTTCTTTCCAGGAAACTATTCTGTGGAATAAGAATAACATTTGATTCAGTACAAAAATTTCTTTATTAAATTCTCTGACTTGTGTTTTAGAAAAGGTCAATAGATGTAACGTCTCCTTTCAGCCTTACTATGTGTGATATATATGAGGATGGACACTGTTTGCCCATTTTATTCTTAATTGCCCAGTTGATTGTATTTTTATTTGCTCTTGTTTCTGTGGTAGAGTCCAGAAGACCCAGTTCTGACAGAGTGACCAGAAATTGTTCAGCAAGATTTAAAGCGTGCCACTTTAAAAGTTAGCTGGAAGCAGAGGATGAAACCCTAAGCAACAGCCTCAGCCCGTTTGTGGGCTTTTAGATGATAGTCTCCAGCTTTCGGAGTAAAAAGTACCAGCTGACACTCAGAGAAGAATCACATTATTCCCCAGCAGGCACATTTTTCCCAGCATAAATGCAGGCTACTGAACAATTTTGTTAGCATAATAATATAAAATTCCTCACAGTTATAAACACATGACTTGGCAAAAGCTGTTACTCCACATCAGTATTGCTAAACTGATGACTGGAATGGCCACACCTCAGGATTTTCAGATGCTGTGGAGAAACCTTTCTTCTACTACCTTGTCCAAAGACGTATGTTAAAAAAACTCTTTACAGTTTATTTTCTTTGGAATGGGATTTCTATAGAAGCTCTCTAGCAGTTTCATATCATTTTATAAATTCCATTTCCATCAAATACAGGGACAGCATGTAAAGATGCAGTTGGTGAAAGAATTAAAATCCCAATTACTGTTGCCTGGAAAAATGATGACTGTAATATCCTTTTGCCCATCAATAGGTTGTTCTGTTCTCAAAAAGCAATTGTCCCTAGGATTTCTGAAGCCAGAGCTAATCCATCAGCCACGGAGCACAGTTGATTAAAAACTGTCTTCACACAAGCTGATGGAATGCACAGTGATGTAACTGTAGAGGAAGCAGCAATTCCTATGGTAGTGTGACTTCCCTCCCCAATCCCAGCCCAAACATAAGTTCTGATGTTTGCCCAAATATGAGCAACATATGTCTCCTCTTGAGACACTTTGGTTTTCAGCACTTGCTAAAGCTGTAAATTCTTCAACTGCAAACATGAAATGGCAGAATTAATTTCTTAGGCAGTTTTCTTAGAGATAGTAGATTAAATGATGGACAACAGAGGATCAGATCCATGCTGAATCCTGAAATTTTGTCTTTGTAGCTACTATACTCTTGAACACCTTGTGCTTTTTGGACTAGGAAGCCACTAAGATAACTCCTGTAGTGAGGAATGAATATTCACCATTGTTTGAAACCTGAGTCCACATTTAGATGTTCAGTTACCTTCCAGGAATGGAATTTCTGGCAATTCGGGGAAACCTGTTATCCTTAGCATCTTGTCTCTTGGGAATAATATTGGATGATTCACTGAATAGATCCATTGCACATGGCAACATCTGGATGTGGTATAGGCTCTTCTAAAAGCAGAAGGCCGGTAATGGAATAGCAGCTTGAACGTGCAGAGTTTTGGATGACAGATCAGAAAGAAACAGTTTTACACTTTTTTTGGTTTGTTTTTGTGGATTTTTTTTTTTCATCTCCCCATAAATAGCTATAAAATAAAAATACTGTACCTACGATTGAGTTCAACTTCTGTTTGTTTCATTGCTACTGGAGAGGAGTCATAAGAATGAGAGAAGATACTGTGGAACTTGAGGGAGAGATCTTTCTCATCTGCTTTTTTTGCTGTACAGTAGAGTTAATGAGGCCGAAGAAATGGGTGGCTTAGTGATGACAGGCTGTATATTTTTAGTGGAAAATGTTGACTTCCTTTGTAATAAGGATTCACAGTTTTCAAAGCTTTGTGAAATGTTTGGACTCAAAAGCATGCCGAGAATATAATGTAATTCAGTGCAAGCTACCAAGCTGATGTGGTATTTGATGTCTGTTTCCAAAAAATACTATTCAATATTACTTATCATTTCACAGTGGTAGTATAGCTTTTCAAAAAGAATATTACAGTCACAGTAGTGCCCTTGAAATATGCATCTGGTTTTGCTTGCATTGGCGAACTTGTACAATTAACTGACTCCCAAACTGCTTTTCATTTTCAAGAGCTGATGGCAAGGGTCGAGTTCTGAATTGTTCAGATTTTGCAAGTTGGACTCTAGAGATCAATGAGTGATGGAGGTGAATTACTTCATACAACTGTATTGGGAAAGCATGACCATTTATGTCAATACAAGTATAGATCTGTGTCACCCAAAGAAAATACTGAATTTTATGGATATTTTAGAGAGAGATTTTGTGTGTATGTTATCCTAAGGGAGTTCTCTGTGAAGTTTCATATCTCCAGAATGTGTGCATACATTTTATGCTTGAGGTAGACTCTAGTCTTTAGCATATGGTAGCAATATTAATTTGTGTTTTGTAATGTGGCCATTAGTAAACAATCCTTCTCATCTGCTGTGGTTTCTGTAACAAAGAAGGAAGTGAACTGCTGTTGATTTTTTTTGGCCTGATTTTAAATCGGTATGGTCTGTCTGAAATTGGAATTAATTGTGCTATTTATTTGGGGAAAATAAGCCCCTTAAAGCACTCCAGGAGCTTTTATGTCAATCTAGTTACAGAAATCTGCTTATAATTATTCCCAATAACTTTCAGTGGCAGTGAGACAGAATAATTTTAAGTTGTATTACTATAAAAATTGTTTCTTTGAAGAAACATATCTTCTAATATGCTTTATGTAGGTTTCATCTTTCTCAGGTGGGGAAGGTAAAAGGTAATAAAAAATTACAGAGATAGCCTATAAAATTTGAGATTAAAAGATAGTATTGTTGATTTTTATAAATGATAGCTTTTCATAATAATTACAAAACCGGTCTTGGAAAAATGGAAGAGAGAAAGTTATTTCAAATGGAGGTTGTCAAAAACATTTTTAACATGCTCTTTTTGCAAAGTAATTCTAATTCTATCATTCATGTTAACACTCTCTGAACACTCGCTAAGGAGGTCTTATCTTCAGAAACCCAGCTGCTCTTCCAGCTCATAACCAAAGAGTTTATGGCTTAATAGTTGCTTTTTGCTTTATTCCTTCACTCAGTCCTGGCCCTTGAAGAAGCCGATTTAAAGAATGTAGCCTAATTATTCTCCACCAAATGGAAATACCTCCTGTAGGCTTAAAACTGCTCTTGTTCTCTTTTTCTACTGTAGCAATAATGGTGAATCCTCTTTATTTGCTACCCAAATATTTTTCCTTCATCTGTTGCATTCTTTCAGGGTTCTTTTTTTCCTCCCCAGCATCCAGTTTATTTTTAGCATTCTTTTCTGATAAAGCTTTTCAAGCAAGCATGAATCTGATAATATTCATGCGACTTCAGTGCTTATGGACAAAGTACTTGCAGCTTTCCAAAGTTGTAAATATGTACAAAGACCACTGGCTCTTCTTGTATTTGTTTTTCTTGTACTGTGTTCTTTGGTTTCCATAGCAGAAACGTCTGCTCTGTTCTTGAGGCATCGTTTTTTTTCACTAGCAACATTAATGTTCACTTCAAATACTGACATATTTTTCTGTCATATTTTCCCACTTTATTACTCCTGAGTCATTCAGAGAAAAGCAGTTGGAATTTATCCATATAAATGAACAAATAAATAAATACAATTTTCTGTGGTCACAGGCATTGCAGTATATTGAGGTTTTGGCACAGATTGATTTAAATCACTATGTAGCAGAACATGTTTTAAAGAATAAATGTATTCATTGTCATATTTGTGTTTCATTTCCTACAGAAAAATAAATTCATATTGCTGCGTAAACAATTAATGTATTTATTATCCTCTAAATAAAGTCAATGTATCAATTTTAGTATTATTTTTTGCTAATCAAGTGAATAGACTGTATGAGTTACTAAGCAATTATATAAGTTAACATAATGTATTTAGATTTTTAATGTTTGTATCTTCCACTTTTGGAAAATTGGCAATGACATCTCTTATTAACTAGATGGTTAGGTTTATAGCCATGATTTGTATCAAGCTGGTTTTAAATGGAAATAGAAATTTAATTAAAACATGGAAAACAATATTTAAAATAGCTTTTTATTAGTTTAAGCTACTAGATCTATCAAGGAAAATATTTGTAATGTATAAAATATATTTTAGAAAGGAAGTATCGTTGTTAATAGATGCAGTTGACTTTCTCTAATCATCATGCCATTTAAAAATTTTTAAGCAGCAGATTTCAGCCTCAGATACCTATTTCTTTAAATAGACTACAGGAAAAAGTTTGTTTTTCAGAACTCTGAAGCAACAAGGTTTGGCTGCACTAAACTGAACCAGCCTAGAGTGAGGTATTCCTTCTGCACCTGCAGAAGAGATTACAGTGATGGAAAGCAGTTTTATTGTTTCAGTGGGTTTCTGTTCCAGTTGCTTCACACATTAGAACAATCCCTGTTCCTTGGTTTAACTTTGTTGTCAAAGCTTTGAAGAAACAAGCAAAAGAAACCAATACACCGATAATATTTTATGTAAAATTGAAGTAATGATCTAATAAGAAATATGGCCTCTAATAGAACTTGTGACAATTTCAGGGTTTATTGTTAAAAGGCAAATGAATGAAAGCACAAAATTAATATAGAGCTATGTTTATTTTTATTCCTGTGCTGTATCGTGACTTTGACATTAACGATTGTAGTGTTGAGCATCATCAGTTAGTGGTGCCAAACCTCTCCAGGATGAACTTTGGCACAAAAATAAACAGGGGAGACTCTTGGATAATGTCCTAGATCAGAGTAATGAAAAGCAGAATTTCCCATTTAAACAAGAAGGTAAGAGGAGTTGCAGTCATCCTGGAGAACAGGAATAGGTTTTTCATGACAGGTCGTCTTGTATTCTGCCTTAGGAGGCACAGTTAGGTATACAACAGTTTCCATTCTTTAGGCATATTTAAATTTGTTCTATTCTCCTCTACTCTGGGGTTTGTATGCTCACACTATTTTTGTTTTTTTTCTTCAGTTCTTTGACTCTCAAGCTTTGCCAGAAAACAGTTAAAAAATTCTTTTTAAGAAAAGACAAAAGCTACGTAATCTGAAATGTCAGGTTTTTATTTTTGTGTAGGTGTTCTTTGTTTCAGGAGCTTAGCTATTGCAGTGATTTAGATTATATAAACCAGCTATTGTTTATTTTCTCCCGACACTTTGCTGCTCCTTTAAGTTGCCTTTTTTGATAGTAAGCTTTGCTCATCATGTGGAAAAGATTGATCCAAACCAAGTGATGCTGTAAACTCAGAACCTGTTTTGTGTTGCAGCTTCTTTGTATATTTTGACAAATCCTTCAAGTACAAGGTAAAAAAGTGACAAATATCAGTTCTAAATCTTGTGGCAAAATAGGATTTATCTTATCTGCTAATGAAAATTTTTAATCTAATACAAAAATTATCTTGACATAATGCCAATGCCATAAAACAGAGTGTATTCTCCGTTGCGAGGTACGTATTAATTATTTTTTCTTTCAGTGTGAAAACAAATGTTTAATATCATGTGCATCTTGTAGTGGCCACTAATTATTGATAACTAAATTGTCTCTATTCTACCTTTTTTTCTTACGAACCAAAGAAAAAATCATTAAAATATTTCTTCTATGAAACATGGCTAAAGTCAAGAGCGTTAGAATGCTACTCCAGGTGTTTGCTCATCCCACTGAAGGATGGGAAGAGAAAACCATAGGTAAACGGAAACATTGGACTGAAATTATTTCTGGCACGTGTCTGTGCAGCTGCTTTGAGTGTCTTCAAACTGTTCTGGTAGATCTGCAAAGTCTGTCAAACCTTGGAAAACTGTATGCAGCTGCAGAGCATTATGAAGAAGGTATGTCAGCACGCAAAGTAGCATTGAGCAGCGCTGGAAGACAGACTTGAATTGAGTCAGCAGAGGGGAATGGGAAGAAAAGCTACTCAGTTTCTGGATACATGCTAATGCTGTTTTCGTTGGGCTGTCTTAGGACACTAGTGAGAGTGGAAAGGTTTTTACAGTCCTTTTAGTCAAGCTTGCTGACTACCAAGACTAATAGGATCCTCCAGTTGTAGTCACAGCTTCCATATCTGTTTAATAAAGCTGCTTTTTGAAAACAGTTAATCATATTTCCTTTTCTTTTTAACCAGGAGACTTTTTCTCTGTCTCACACAACATGTGTTCAAGAGGCTGTTTAATGCAAATACTGTTGTATTTGTTCATTAAAACATGTGTTATTTAGAAGGCGGAGAAGTAGCGGTGTGTGTGTCCTGAGAGGCCAGAATTCCTCTTTGCAGGACATTCCAGTCTACCTGTTAAACAGGAATTTTTAGAACACAGAGTCATCAGTGTCTCTTTTATAAATACACATGTAGACACATAATAATCCATTAAAAATGTCTTGGTGAGGAAGATAATTTTTGTCTAGCTTCTGTGTGAAAACCACAGTTAAAACTATTTCAGTTACCTTTCAGGACCTGAAACGCAAAATATGCAAGCCCTCCAGAACTGCGTAGGAAGGGTGTGATGATATGAGGTACAAATATTTGTGAAGCAATGCATTTGTATAGAATATGGCCGGATTTTCAGCTCATCTGGATCTCAAGTTGAATTTCTCAGAGCAAGCTTTTTGTTTTCCAGGCACTTCCCTTTTCCGCCCCCTGTCCCCGTCCTCAGGACTTCCCAAGATACAGGGAAGATAACTCACATAACAGTATTCTGATTTTTTTTTTTTTTTTTTTAAAGTTTGCCCAAAGCAGACAACTGAAGAAATGTCTTCCAATCGTGATTCGAGCCTTACTAATGCACCGGTGCAAAGCAAGCTAGTATCTTCCTTCCAGCAGCACACAAAGAAAGCACTTAAGCAGGTAAGCTTGTATTGACTGATAATCAATTAGCTTCCCTTTACCATATGTGTCAGTCTTACATGAATAAGATCTGAGCAGAATTTCAAGGCATTTCTGAGGGCTTTTAGTGCTTTGTTTAGTACTGGTGGGGGTTCTTCTTTTTTTTTAACCACTGGTGCAGTCCTGCTATTTATGGCGAGTTTGATGGTTTTTTAAGTGCTTGTCAAGTAAGCAGAATTGTTTATATTATCACATCCCTGCTTTTCCTATATAAACATTTGTGTTGGAAATTTTATGTGAGGCTTAAAATGAAAAAAAAAAAAAGATTTTGAAAAAAGTTCTGCAGATGGGTAAGAATCTGGGTATACTTGCTGTTCAGTTTTTCTGTATGGTCTGCTAAGTAATTTTTCTTTTATACTGTATTTGACACTACAGTGTATAAAAGTGGGGTAGTTTTTGTTTTTTGAATAACATGATTTGGATGATTTAGGTTGCATGATAAGTAGTAAAGCTTGGCAACAGTATCTGAGTATTGAAAGTCAGATATTAACTGAAAGTATAACAATGTGAAAATTATTTTCCAACAGTGCCAAATTAGTTCAGCTTACAGGAAAAGAAAAACTAAAACAAATACAATTAAAAAAAAGTTATCAATATCTCCTCTCAATTTTGAGTATGTAGGAATTGTTTTAGTCTTGTAAAGACTATAAAAATGAAATACAACCTTTCTAAAGTGTTAGCCTAACAAGATGATGTTGTTTTCATTTTTTCTAACTGCTGTCAGTTATGGTTAACGGAAGTGTCCTGGTTTCAGCTGGGATAGTATTTCATGGAGTAGTTTATTGCAGAGTTGTTGGTTTAGGCATAGGTTAAGCAAAGCCTGTCCACATCTCCTTCTCACTTAAGTATTTGTGCTTAGTTTTTAATTTGGTTTGAGTTTAAATCCACTAGAGTTAATAGACCTTTATCATTCACATAAGGTTATCTTGTATTTACAGGCTTTGAGGACTGGAAAGGATTGTTAGATTGGGGTCTCACATCTGTTTGGTCAGGAAGATTGAGCAATGGGCACAAAGCAGCTCACTGTGTGGCTCGTTGTGAAAAAGGCACGCTTTTCGGAAACTCTTCTATACAGATCTTTTGCAATACGTGAACTTTCTTAGGGGTTGGGGGAGTGGGCAAGGGCAAAGGAGGGGAAAAAAAGAGCAAAACCACAAATGTTTGAACTTGTATAACTGTTTAAACTCTACTATTTTTCACTTAACAGATGTATAGCATTGAGAATAATTATAAAAAGGGCAAACTAATCAGAATAACTTAATTAATATAACAAGTTATAACATTGATGGAAATCTTTGAAAACGTTCCCTAAGGCAGTAGGGTTAGAGCAGCATCAGAAAGTTAAGTAATCGATAAAAAGAAATCAGTTTTAATTAAGTTGATGGTAATTAGCTCCTGTCCTTCAGAGCATGAGAGTATTATTACAGCTATCAGTAAAATGTTTTCTCTATGTACAGTATTAGACAAATGCACATTTGGATTGTGGAATAGTAGAGGATTTTTGCTTTGTTTTCTCTAAAATTTCAAGTGTTGGCTACTGCCACATACATGCTGCAGATTTGATTTAATTTGATATCGTAGCAGAGGTGAATAAACTTTAACAGTGATTTTATTTGTGAAATTTCTGTTGGAAGTTTATTCTTTCACTTTCCAATCTTTCTGTTGCTTTTATGGACACATAATACCTAAAATTTGTACAAAGAAGAACCTGTAGTACCTTTGAATACACAAGAAACTTTAGACAGTTGTATGCAGCACTCCTCCAACTGATACTAACCTACTGGTTCCATGCTGAAGTAACAGAAGATGAGCCATCATGTGCTCTCAGCAAGTGCTCATACTGTATAAACATTTATATCCTGTATATATGTCATAATGGAGTCTTCCCCAGCTATTGCTTTTTTGTATTACTAAACAGTCTTCACAGAATGAAAACCTACAAGGTAGTCTTTCAAACAGTTTCCTACTCAATTTATTTAAATACAGTGGGTTCTTCACATTAACTTGATCTTGTGTGTGTTTGTTTTGTAATCCATTAAAATTAAAGTGTAAGGCAAGTTGATAATGTGCAGTACTGCTTGAAGACCTGAGCTAGAATTAGAAGATTTTCTCCACTGTTTATCTACTTAGTAACCACTCTAGTCATATGTAATTCTCTTCAAAGTATTAGATGCTGAATTTACATATGATGTGATTTTTAATGAATTCTAGTGGTATATTCCTGGGTTTAGATTGCAAAGAGCAATCTCGCGTTTCCTTGTAACAGCTTGCATTTTAGGATGTTCTGATGAATCAAATTAGTCACAACACTGCATTTCTTGAGCTATGCTAGGAACTTGGAGGAAAACACATTTTCTGAGCCCTGGCTCTTGGTCTTGATTTCTCTTGGGTAGCTGTGGATACTTTGCAGGGGCTAAGGAGGTTTGCAGTTGTAGTGGACTCTGACAATGTCTATGTCACAGTTCAGACCTTATCTCCTCACTTTTCAAAGGCTGGGCTGCCATTTTGGTCTGGAAACTTTCTGTCTTTACCACTTTCCATAGTGTCCTTGTTGGGAGAAAGGTTTTGAGTGTTTTACCACTGAGTGTGTTCCATGCTTCTTTTTAGTTTTTGAGGGACTTTCAGTTTTGCTCTTGTATAGTATCTGAGTGTAATGTTCAACAAAACAGTTCCCATTCATGAGGGTTTAGACAAAAGAGTCTGTGCTGTAGAGCTGCATTTTATGCTTCGCTGTCTGATGGCAGATTTTACAGATTTTCTTTCCCTTTTGCTGTTGGAAGTGCTTGGGTATGTGTGCCCAGCTGTTGCTGATTTAGTACTTTTGAAAAGGAGGTTTATGGCATGCTGTCACACACTGATTTCCTATCAGTACTGATCAGTTCCATACTGATTTACCTCATTTTCACACTCGAGAGTTTTGGCATGCAGACCCATGTAAGGACCTCTTCCTGGGAAAGTACTGAACTACATCTGCATCTGCTAGCAGTGGTACATGGTCACACTACTGTGTGAATTATTCTTGCTCTGGACAAGGCTAACTCAAGTACGGACATCAAGTCATGGCATAGTATCTACCATGCTCTCCTCTGGTCCAGTTTCTGTTCCATTGACTTGAGGTGATACTTTTTTTGGAAGTCTTCGCTGTGTACAGATTTGTCTGTATCTATCAAGATGTTCTTGGAACATTTCTCAGAAGAAACGATCATACCTGCAAACTGGCCTCACGTAGGTAACACTGAGCATGTGTGAATATCCAAGACATTGAGGTGGTATTAGTGTCTGTTGGACTCTGATAGCCAAGTATAAGAGCACCTTGTCCATCAGTGTACCAGTTGTTTCCTGGGGCAGTACCAAGAGAGGATAAAGAACTTGAAGATGCACTAGAACGATGTCTGGGATGATAGTAGACCTCCCAGACATGGAAGAAAATCCTGCCTCACTTTTGGCTCTTTGGAATCAGCACCAAGAAGGGTACCCATAAATTTTCTGTTGGGAGAAGAGAAGGATACTCCATTCAGACTCAGGATCTGAATACAGACCAGGACATGTCTGAGACTGTGCTGGGCATCCAGATCTCTTTGTAGAGACAGAAACTCCAGAGACAGCAGCCAAGTGGGTTTGGGAGGAGAGAAGCTCAGGAAATAAGGGAATCTACACAAGGTATGTTACTGCCATGGTTTGTTTTGTTTTTCTTAACTTTGGGCTTTGTCTGCATGCTTGGTGGCTGGGTTCATATATGTGCCACTATTTTATTCATAAAGTGGGTAGATGCAGTTTCCTATGGAGAAGAAAGGCACCCATCCATACAATTTGCTCTTATAGTAGAGTAGAACTGTCAAGTCCACCCCCCTTTTTTTCCAGTGGATACTGTCAGGCCCCAAGCAGTAAGTGAGCTATGGGGAAGTTAAGGTTTGGCTCATCTGTTGCTTCTGAATTACAGGACATTAGACCTGCACAGCTCCAAATAACATTTCAGGCTGGCTTTTCTAGCACAACTGTAATTATTATTAGAAACCAACCTACAACCTGAAGCAACAAGAGACTAAATTTCAGAGCAGAATGGTGAACAGTGTAATTTAGCCCTGATTTACCCAAATTCACAGGACTAGTTTATCAATATTTCTTTGTTAGTTTGTTTTTTAAGGACACAGGTGTCCAAGTGCCTAGGTTGGCACTGAAGGTAGAATCCTGATCTCCACTGGTGTGGTTTTGCTTTCCTGTCTTCAGCTCAGGCACACTGCTTATCTTGCTTTGAGAAAAGAACAAGAGCAAACTCACCAGTCTTGCTCCCTCCATACTCATTCTGTTAGGACTTACTTCCTTGACTACAGCCAGATGCAGGTTATGTTATAAAGCATTTTGCTGTCCGTAGAAAGTAATCCAGTATGAGTCTGTCTGTGGTGTCTATCCTTTGACTCATTTGAGCAACTACTCACTTGCACGTTCTGATATAAGCCTGATATATTTGCCTGCCCTCCTTCCCCTTCCTCACCCCCAAAGAAACAAAGATGACAGAGGAGATCTTTATGATTACATCCTTATCACTTAGAATTTGAGCACAGGGTGTCTTCCTGAAAGGCTCTGAAAATCCACTGTGAACTGAGAGGTATTTTTTCTGCTGAATTCCTCAGTATAGAAAGTTTGCTGGAGTTTCTCAGTGTCTCTGTTAACCATTTTTCTATGTTTCATTTCAGATGCTACAAATTTACCAAGGCCACAGTTGGAGAATTCTGGCTCCCTAGCTGAAGCATTTGATCAGATGTCTGGCAACATAAGTGATGATTCTTGACAAATTTTCCTGTCAACAAATGGAAAACAAGGAAAACATGTTGCTTTTTGACTTCTAGAGAGACATGGGAAGGGACAGTGGAATTTACAAAATGCATTCAGGAAAATGGAAGTTCGAAGATGATAAACTAAACTGATTTTCTGATTGCCAAGACAAGTCTAGGGAAGAGGACAGAGAAACTATGGCAGGGAGACTGCATAATGGGGAAAAGAAGCTGGAAGAGCAAGAGTTCCAGCAGGAGCTCTTCAGGGAGTACATGCATTGCCCGAAGGCAGGCTGCACGGTATGTCCCTCTAAAGGTCCCTATGCATGGGCAGCATGTACCAGCTGCTCAACACAGTGCTTTGGTAAGACGCAAGACAATGTTTATGAGACTTTCTTCTGGGTCATGCCAATGGTCCTCAGCCCTTACCTGTGATGGAAAGAAAGGGACAGGAATTCACACAATCCCTGTATTCTTTTTGTACCACTTTTTAATAACTAGCTCCCAGTTGCTGGGGCATTCTGCTTGTTTGTTTTTCCTCTGGGGTTGTTTGCACAGCATGCTTTTTGCAGTGCTTCTGCATGTTTTCTGTTTTAATAAATGTGTTTTCCAGAATTTCTTGCTCTGAGAAATAACTAAGAAGAAATTTAAAGCAACTTTAGAACAGTACCATGTTGAGTGTAGTTGCCCCTCTACCTCACTATAGGACAGTGTCCCTCACTTAAAATATGTCCTGGCATGAATGTTACCTTTGGTTAAATCTACCACTGCTATGTAGTGGAATCTCCTTCCAAAATATAGGTCAAAAGCATTCTCTTTGTTCTGTTCTGTAGATGCAGTTGCTTGTCCCAAGTCTCAGACAACCAAGCTGATGATAGTGGCCTAGTTCTTAAGCATTGCACTTGTCTGATAATGTTTTCCTTTAAGTAACCTGGGGAACTATTTAAGAAGGATTGGTCATTGCTAGTGTATTAATGACAAATATCAGCACTGGAGATGAGAGTCCCAGTCAAGCTTTTCCGATGATGTTACATGATTTCTCCGTATAGTGGCAGCGGATGTCTAAGTGAATGTCTTCTTCTGGACCATATGAAAAGAACAGCTTTTGATTTTAATAATTGATAACATGAAATTATAGCCAGGTGAAAATGAATCATGCCTTGATTTTGAAGTGCATCCTAGAAATAGTTGGCCTTCTCAGGAAAAGACAGGAGTTGGAACAGCTCACAACTCTTCAGAGCTCTAGGAAGCCTTCCTACAAAACGCTGACAAGCAGTTACATACAAATGCTGTTCCAGTAACTGTTGGGCAGGTCCCCAGAAGGCTGTATGCTCAGGGGGTTTGTGCATGTGGCAGAACCCAAGCTGAAACAGGATGTCTGGCAGAAAGACATTACACTGCAACTGCTTACATTGGTGCAATGTAAATTTGTGCATCTGTTTCTCTGAGAGGTAATACAACAAAATTTTTTATAGTACTCTAGCCCTGAAGTCCCCAGTATATGCTTTGAACCCTGTGCCGAGTGTGTGTGCAAATTTGACCTAATGGAAATTGTTCATTACTGTTTTAAGATTTTGTGTTGACATTGCTATGTTTATTTTAGTTTGTTTTGAAACTGCTTTCTACAAACTGTTTTCTTACCTATATGTGCTTTGTTGTGCCAAGAAACAGATTTCCCCATGAAGCACTTTTCAGCTGCTAGATATTATTAGTTTAATACTACACAAACAATTTAAAAAAAGAACCAACACTCTTCTCTTTGGAAAGAAAAAGTGTCACTGAGTCAATGCATATGCCATCATCATTCCCATTCACATGCAAGTTAGAACAGACGTTGAACACATCACATGGTTTTTTGTCCTTCTCTTGTTTCTGTGGTTTTGGGAAAGCAACAAAAATGTTTACTTTGCAGTCTATCATGATCTGCAGCAACTGTAGCTGTGAATGCATTATTGTAATCCTAGAAAAGAGAGTGCTGGCTTGCCGGTGTACAGACATGCACATAAATGCACACGTCTCTTTGTCTCTGCACCACGAATGTCCAAGCACTTTAATTCAATGTTGTTAACATACAGATAAATGTTCAGTTGTTAATGTGTACTGTAGTTGTACAGAAAAACCCTGACCACTGCTGGGACCTAAAGAACAAACAGACAGCAAGAAATTATTTTTGTTCCAAATACAAATGTAAGTGTCATAGGGTAGGAGGATGGCATGGGACAAGAATAGATGCTTATTTGAGAAGTTACTAGCAGAGTTTGAAAATAAACCTTAGGTCTCCAAACTTCCAGCCTGGTGTTCTACCGCTATTCTTCATCTCCAAATGATCATTTGTGTACACTTGGCACCAGTACTGTAATTTTTGGTGTACAAGTCTGGTTGTCAGTAAATTAATTTGCTTTATGCTTTAGAAATGGCACTTTGTACTTTGTAGCTGTTTCCATAAGACAGCTTTGTTATTGTTTTAATCTCATGTTTGCATGCTTATAACTGAGGACTTTTAATGTATGTTTAATGTAAGAAGTAGTGGCATCCTGAAAATAATAATGTGTTTATTCTTCGTGATTTGTGGTGCTTACTGTTTTAACTGCTCTGAGTATCCCTGAAACAGGTTGCCTCTGAGAAATTTTAATTTAATGGAGACATGGTAATTAAAGGATGTCTTAATTTTACTAACAAAATGAGGGTGAGAGAGAGGACAAAGACTGAATTTTATGGTGGTGTTAAGTGAATCAGTGATGAACTATAGATCTGTTTCATCTTTGTGGATTTGGAATCCATGACCATGATGTAGAGCTGTTACTTTGTGCAGTAGACTTTCTCAGTGTATCATAGCTTGTGTTTTTCACAAGGCAGAATGGAAGACTTCTATAGCTTTACATTTCTGATCCATAATGTGTGAAATTTCAAAGGTTATGTTTCATGATATGAGTTTCAGAATGTAGACTTGACATTTATGGAACAAATAGAAATCTGGGACAATGTTGCTTAATGCAACCAAGTGTTACGTATCTTTGTTGTTAATAAGGTAATTTTTAACATTCTCAGCATGTCATGCATTTAAGCTAAAATGAAAGTAGTTTTCTGCATTAATGGTTTATCTGTATGATACATTTTTTCATTCTGAGCAGAAAAGATGTCGAAAAGAAAAAAAAATTAAAAATATCCTGAGCAACAGTAAAATGAGAGCACAGAGCTTGACATTTTGCTTCTGGTGCTCTTTTGGGGAGGTATGTTTCCCCTCTCTCCAGCTACCTTTTAGTTTATTGTTTCCTTTCATTCCTACTTCAAAGATGACTTTATTAGTTTTTACTGAAGAGAGTCAACCATTTTGTCGCATGGATGAAGAAGTCTTTCCTGTGTTAAGATCAACTAAATATGAAATGAGTATTCTTAAGAACAGATAATGGTATTCATGAAACCTCCAACACACTGCTATACTCCAGCAGGGGCATAAAATCCCTGAAAAAGAGGAGACTTGTTCTTGTCACCTCTTTATAGTAAACTGCTTGGAATTAGATGACTGTTAATTGCATGGTGTTTTGCCATCTATCTTCAGAGTTTGTGTTTTCTTAATACTCATCTTTTTATGTTGTTTTGAGTTCTTTCGATGAAAATTGATTGATATGTTACTATAAGATTTTGGCAATAAAAATAATTTCATTAAACAAATTAATTATTCCAAGCCCTGTATAATGACCATGGCAGTGTTACTCAACAGATGGTCACAGGTTCATTTTTATGAATGGGAATATTGGGAATTCTCCATACTCATTATGTGCGAGAGATTCACAGATGTCCTTTGCAAATCTGCTTGTGAAAGGCTGAATGTAAGTACTATATTTTGGTGGTGACTTAAGAAAGCTTTTAATGTTTAACTTGTATACCACATTCATTTTCATTTTCTTTTTCTCCTTCTTTTATTTATGTGCTGTACAGATAGGAGGGTAGTAATGTTTTACAGAATACTTCAGCGGTGATCAGTTCTAGGAATTTACAACTTGCAGCTTTTTTAACTCAAGCATTTAGCACAAAATTACTGAATACATTTGAAGTATAAACATGGAGTCTCATTAAAGAAAAATACACTTTATGTAAGCTATCATATGTGCTGTATGTGTTTCTCTCTGCTTTCCATAGTAAAAATGACACCTTATCATTTGGTAGAATCATCGTCTCTTTTCTTGCAGTTCTGTAGGAAGCACAGCTAGGCGGTTATATATCTGTAAATATGGATCAGATGCAAAAGGCTGTGCCAGTAAAAGATGCCAATGTAGTTCGTGTTAGTTACTCTTTCTGTATCTACAGTGAGATCTGGAACCATTTATCTTTGGAATACGTTATAAAATTTCTCATTTTCTTCAGTGCTAGTTACAAATTTGACTCATCTACTTAGTGTTTATTCCCTTTACCAGAAGAGCAAAAACTAGAGATTTATGTGGTCATGGTTACTAGGAAAGCACTAAATTAGCTTGGTGCACTAAAAGATCAATATTGTAAAGCGTTTGGTATATGTTTCACTTTGGGTAATCCCATTGACTTCCCAGCTAAGTAGAATTAATCTTGGGGTACAAGATTCTTGTCTTATCCTACAATAGTCTTGTATCCTAAAATTAATATCCTTCAGGCTAAGTGTAGAGAAGTTATATCTTTGTCCTCAACAGAGACTGCAGAGAGTGTCCTTGGTTTATACTTAACTCTTTCTGGTGTTTGGCTTTACTAGTAACTAGGCATCAGTTGGCAATTTCTCCCTCTGCTGGGTTGCCCCTTGTGTTGTTTTGCAAAGACTTGTCTATCAAAAATTTCAGACCCTGCAGCTTTAAATTCAAAGGATAATTTAACACAAAATTGTTGTGATTAGCTGGGAATAGTATGTCCCACTAAACAGGGTGACTGAGCAAAATCTCAGCCATCTCTTTACCCTGCACATCAATTGGTAGATTATTTACTTAATACTTTTGCACCCTTCTCTCCTGTCTTGTATCTTTCATTTGACAAAAGAAAAGATAGAGAGGCATAGGGAAGATTGTTCATTTATTCTCTGGGCACAGCGTAATTCATTGGCACTTTGTGTTAAAACTTTGACTTGGATTTTGATGTCCACATGGCTTTAATTTTTTTCCATTCTACAACCTATCTTTTAGGTGTCCACATGTATGTAGCTTTACTGTCAGCTTAAGTTATCCCATACAGACTGATTTCCAAACTCAACTGCGGGCCCTGCGTGGTGATCGGTTCCTTGTGTTGTGAAAGTGGAGAAGATGGGGGAGGGACTGGCAGTGAAAAATGAATGTTAGGGAAAAAGAAACCCTGAAAAGCAAATGTGTGCGAAAGGGAAATGGAGTCTTTAAGGGTTGTGCTTGATCCTCACATGCTGAGGTGCTTAGCCTGTGGCACAGAAGTGGGCTATGCCTCAAAGTAAATAGTTCTGGTAGCAACACTTGCCTGCTCCCAGCTGTTCCCCACTCTTGTGGCTGAGTGTCCTGGCAGTGCTGGGATGAGCTGTGCTGTCTTGCATTAGTGCTTTGTGAGCATGGGGTGGCCTGCTGCCCCTTGGAAGTGCCAGATCAGTTGCATAAATGTGTGCTTAAGGTCCCCAAGTGGCCTTCCTGTAACACAAAAGAAGGTAAGTGGTGCACCTGAGAAGGATTGGGTACCGCTGCCCTCGCTCCAGCAGCGCGCGTCACCTAAGGTGTACGAACACTGACTACCTGTCATTGACGGAGGACACGCTGCTGCTTAATTTCTCTCATTCGTGGGAGTTCAGTCTAAAGCATTGGAAAATCAACTGTGAGGATTTACAAAGAACCTACCTTTGTCACAGTGGCTGTATAAATCTTTAAAATGTTTTTTTCTTACGGATTCCGGCAACAAGGCTATGGTCCCTTGTAGGGGTGGAAATTATCTTGAAAGGTCAGGAGGAGGCTGGAGGAGATCATGGGCCACTGTTTGGGATCTTACTCATTTGTCAGGGAGGATGACACTGAGGATGGGTATCTCTGCTCTTCAGGCAAATCAGGCTGTAGGGCACAACAGTGCAAAGTTTGGGTTGTGGTTATATTGGTATGCTGTTGGCACAGAAGTTGGCTGTCTTTTCAGTTAATTTTTAGTGGACTATTTGTTACTGTCTCAGTGGTATTACTATTAAATAAGGATCACCTGGTTTGACACTTAGCTTGGCAGGACTGCACTGAGGGTCATTTTTGGAACTTTGGGAAATTTTTGAGAAACGTTAACATTTTGGAATTTTCTGTCCACAAGTCTGGCTGTGCTTGCTCAATACCAGTATGAATTTTCTGTCACAAAGTGTGTGAAGTATAGACTGGTCTTCATGGCTTTGTGCTTGCTTCTTTGGTTCAGTGCAGATCTGACCAGCTTACTCTCTTTGTTTGGTTTGAAGTGTTCTGATTCGCTTTTTATTGCAGAGTGCTTATGTGTCTTTTAAGAAGTGTACTATAAAAGGGGTTAATCGATGAAATAGCTTTTGTGTGGCTCGGTGTATTTTATGTTGTATAGTGTGTTATTTAGAGGAATAGAGTGATATCGATTTCTTCCTTTTTTTTCCCAGAGATTTTTTTTTTTTTTTTTTTTTTTGTAGCTATGTGAACATTTTGGAAAGATATTACAGATTAATTGAAGTTACAGACTTAAATCTTATAAGGCATCAGTCATTCACGCTCATAAACCTACACGGATAATTCATATCAAGTATGTTCCTTGTTGATATAGTATTACTTTAATAAATTCCACACCACCCCTCCAAGATCATAACACAAATCACAGTTATAAAAAGAGAGTGCACAGTAAGATTGGCAAAAAATAGACAGGAGGATAGGAGAGATCTGTATTAAGCCCAGCCCATTCTGATTAACTGCAGAATTTTAATGCTTGCAAATGTATTAATTGGCAAGTATTCATATTTGTATGTTTTGAGATCTTTTGAAGCAGATATCATTTTCCATATAAAACAGTCTGACAGGTATTTGCTATTTCTAATCTTTAATATCTTCAAATATTTTGTATTACATTATCAACCCTGTATTTGATCCATTTATGGAACACAAAGGACTCCCATTTATAGAGATTTATTCTTGTATCATTTTTCCCCAGATTTGCCAGAACACCATCATGTTCGTGTTCTGAAGGTTAATGCCCAAAGTCAAGCAGACAGAAGCCAAGTGCTGCAAGGTTTCCAAGATTAGGACTGATTCCCTTCACAAAAATAAATGATTCCTGCCATGTTCAGTGATTTTGTGCAGCACTACTCACGGCTGAGTGAGTGCATCAATACTGTAGTCCTTACATGCTGTACATACTGATGACACTCTGTGTTAACTTGATTGACTGAGCAGTATACTGGAGAGGATGCACCTGCGAGAGATGTGCAGACATATATATTTTTATTCTGGTTTTGAAACATTTATTTTACATTTTTTTTACTTGGAAGTCTTAGTTTCACATTCCATGGGTTATCATGTTGTGCTGTTAAGGTAGAGGAAACAGTTATGTGCTTCTTTGTTCTCAAAACTGTAGTGGAAAATGATCTACGGTGCATCTTCTTTCTCTTTATAACCAAAAGACTGATTTTATATTTTAAAGGAAAATGACATAAAGGGGACGAGTGTGAAGTCTGGCAAGTCAGTAGCTATGTAAATTATGCTTATTTTAAGAGATTCAGTTTAATGGTAGAGAAATGTCTCATGTAATTCACTTACAAGCCTTATTTTTTGTACATATTTATGTTTTGTTATCGTCTTGTAGGCTTTAAGACAACAGCAGAAAAGAAGAAATGGAGTCTCAATGATGGTAAACAAGACTGTTCCTCGTGTTGTTTTGACACCACTAAAGGTGTCTGATGAGCAGTCGGATTCACCTTCAGGTAAATAGCTAAAGGACCGTTTGGAAGATCAGCTGTAGTCACAGAGCCTTCCTCTGAACCCGCTGTGTAGCATACAGAATTTGGGACTGCTGAAATACTGTTTCCACTTGGTGGCTTTGTTTAATGTCCTTATCAAATCTGATATCTCAAGGAGGGAGATTTTTCTTTAATAAAGAACTGAAAGCACACAGTAAAATGACAATTGGTACTAGTAGCAGCTTTAAAGGAATGCAAAGTAACATTTTGTTTGGCTCTGTAACTCCAATGGAGGACCACATGCTGGTTTTCAATACCATTGAAAGGGGAGTGGGGGGGGGAAAGGCAAGCTACTCTGTGAATGTGAATTTGTGTCTCATTTCAGCATTGCAATACTTGGATCTTTTTGTTAGCTTTTCTTCTTCTGGTACCATGCTTATCACTGCAGCATAACCTTGACCTTTAGTTCTGCTGGTGAAGTTGCTTCATTTTAAGACATTTCTATGTTTAACACAGATTGACAATTTTATTTCCAGGCATACCTCTTCTATAATAAATGTTTTTTCAGAAAGAAATGATCTTTTTTACCTTTAGATTGCTTTACTGCCCCATAACTTAAGGTTAAAATATTTTAAAAGATATCTCTTGGGCATTATAGGAAAACGTTATTTTTATTAGATCAGTGAACATTTTTATTGACTTCAGCATTCAGTAAACTTTAGTTTTCAGCACTTAATTGATTTATTGTCCTTTTACTTCCATTTCCTCTGATGATGAGGAATCATATTGTGACCAGAAAGGTGTATTGCCTTTCAGCAAGTAGATGTGAATTTTTTAAAAATCTGGTTTTGTTTTGTTTACAATGTAGGGGCTGCTGGGGGGACTGTTGGTACAAGTGCATCAGTATCATGTTTGGGGGGTTTTATTTTTCCCTAAGGTTCTGAATCTAAAAATGGTGAAGCAGATGGTTCTGATAAAGAGGTGAAAAATGGGCAAAAGTCTCCAACTGGAAAACAAACAAACCAGCACTTAAAGAGGTTAAAAAAATCTGGCTTAGGTGAGTAGGAGTAAAACAAATAATCTTACTTGCTATTGTAATACTGATATTTTTCTAAACTCTGTGTTCTTTTTAAAAGTTTTATTTTTCCGATTTATCTGTCCCTTTTTCAAACTCAGCGGCTGACCCTTTCTCAAGAAGGCATCTTTCTTTCTGGCTACCTGGAAAATCCATGGGCAATTCTTTTTCTCCCAGAATGCTTTTCTGTAGTTGCTTTTTAAAGTTTGACAGACCTAAGCAACTGTAGATACGAGAGGTCGTTTAGCAAATTAGCTTCTGATTGCTCCATTATGATTTTTTGGGGGATGGGGGTGGATGTAGCAAATACTCTTTCTTCCTGGTAAATTTGCTTGCAGTCTAATATGCATTTATTCCCAAACATAATAGCATATTTGCTTACATACCTGACCTATTAGAAGTTAAACCTCTTTTCTTCACTTGCATTATTCTATGTTGTACAGAGAATTGCCATACAATTTTTGGTTGATGCTCTTTCTTGGGTTTATTTGTTTCTTCACTTGGATCCTTAATTATTTTGAAGCTACATCTCTTGAGGTGGTAGATACAGTTTCTGGTTTTATTTTCTGTGTTTTTTAGCAAGTTCCATGGATGATGATCTGTAATTAATGATGAATTTTCTCTGAAGAGATGCTAAGAGTAAATTCTCAGTATCTCCATGTGATAGGCAGATTTTCCTGCTCTGCATGAAATATAATTGGAAATGTTCCCTAAGGAGCAGAAAATGTACTGTTCACTAAGACTCTTGTCTCGGCTAAAGTAAAGTAGAATAATTACATAACCATTTCTTTATCTTTACAGGGGACTTTTTGCATTCAGCAGACTGCTGAATCACTTAGAGAAGTATTTTTCAATGTGGCCATATTGGAAAAGTTAGCAAACAAGCTTTTTGTAGTGGCCTAAAAATTATTTGATGCCTGTCTTTGAGGTGATAAGACTGTTCTTCTTTATTAGTGATCCGACCTAGTCCTATTTTTGTATATAACGATTCTGTAAAATAGCTTGAAGGTACTTTACTTTCTAGATATCATAGGTTGGTTGTTAAATATGCTGTTGCTAGTTCTGGTGAACTGTTTCCTGAAAGCCTTATTGTATCACAGCCTCCCATGAAAATGTATTTTGTTTTCATATATGATCTTCCTGCTGAGTATTCATCAGTCTCAGATGGATAGCTAGTTCTCTATGTTGATCAAATGGCATTATTCAAAACCGAAAATATTCCTTCAGTATTACAACTTTTGCTATGCAAAAATATGTTCAAATTTAGATGATTTCCTGTAACTTTCCTCTAGATTTAGGACTGAAATACATAATTTCATATATACATTCCTCTGTTGGCCCATGATGTCAAATGTAGAGTGAATTAATTAGATTTTTTTGTGGATTTCAGAAAAAGTCCTCTGGCCTTTTGGGACACTACACTTGGTATGCAGGGAACTTCGTGTAAGGTTTAAGGGTTTCTGTTCTTGTACCTGTTGAAATGTTTCTCTTATGACATAATATTTCTTGGGATGCTGATAGAACAGTTGCTGACTACCTTTGAGAATAGGTCCAGTGTCCTGTGTAGTGCACAGTTCGGTTCCAGGCATTGTTTGATTGTCTGAAACTCTGCTGATCTGCCCAGCATTCACTGCATATTGTGTTTGGTAGACTTTCTAAGCTCCATTAAATATGATGACTTCCCCTCCTTTTAGTTAACTGATTCTGCCAACTATGTGATTTCTATCCTTTTTTATTTTTATACTTTGATGTAGAACAGTGGTGCTCCCATCCTTTTCATAGTTAATTCTCTATGTTGGAGACCAATACCTTCTTTTCGAACACTGTAAGCTTGAGTTTCTCTCTCGTCTTTCAGGTTCTATTTGTGATCTGGGCAGTGATCCCCCCAAACTCTGGTCGCAGCAATATAAGGATTCAGAATGTCTTTCTCTGTGGAAAACAATACGAAAAACATTGGCATGTGTTTTGTCATAAATTCCTCTCAGAGTTACAATTAGCTATGCAGTAGTGGCATATTCTTTTTATATTCCCACAAAACTACTACTTTCCATGCTACTCCCAAATACTTCACTAAATCTGATTACAAACTTGAGACCTGCAATAAACATCCTAAATTAGCCATGGGAAGGGTGCAGGAGAGAGAATTTGTTGTAGTTCTGAACAGATTTGGGTTTTTTAAAGCATGGCTATGCTGGGCATCCACAGTGAGGTATTGACCTAGGAATAATATACATATTTCTTCCTTAAGTTCGATAAAACCTTCATAGTAGCCAGTAAGTGGCAGCAGGTCAAATTCTGTGACCGAGGCACACAGAATTCGGTTTGACTTTCTGATACAGTCTTGGGCTTTTCACACTATTAAAATACCTGCCACTGAAGGATGTTACTGAATTTACAGTCATATATATCTTCTTTTAGTTTAGCTCATCTCTATGTGTATGTCTTTGCATAGGTTATGAAGGGTCAGCTGGGGAAAATGTTACTCCAATTTGGAGTCACTTAGAATATGGGAATGTGTTGATTAAAGAAAAGGGTATACATACAGGCATTAAAATCAGATACATCATACTACTTGTGTTACAGTAGGGGACTGTGTTCTTTTTGCATTTATATTTAGTGGGTGGAACAGATGGTGAGGACAGTTTATTGTGATGCATTCATGAAAATGAGCACTTCTTCCATACAGTTGTCCTCTAGAACAGGGCGTTCCTTTGTAATGGAGTCTTTGCTGTACTGAAATACAGTATGTTGGAAATACATGTTGGAAAAGGTTATCTTGTGCTGAGTGCAAAATAATCCTTGTATCCTTCAGTTAGTATTGTCTGCTGAAAAGCAAAAGGAAATTGCAGCAATGTTGTTTGGGAGGCTGTGGATGAAGGGGAACTTTCAGAGTTTACAAATCTGCTGCTTTTTCTTTCATTTGTACGTTGTGTGAGTGATGTTATAGCCTTTTAGGGGAGACTGCTATAGGCCTTCCAAGCAATCTAAAGCATAATTGCATTATTTTTATTAATGTTACTGTTAAGTAGTTGTAGCATGAGTAGTTGAGAAGTTCCTAATAATGCCCAAATTCCCCCATTTGTAAAACATATTTATTCTTCTTAATGTGTCAGCTGTAATTCTTGCTGAGGTCCTATGTGAATGCTAAATGCCATCATTGCTCATAGCAGTGGAATATTCTTTTCAGTTGCTTTTTTAGAGATTCTGTTGGAGTTTGTATATGATTTAGTTAAGACCCTTTTTGTAAATCTTTGAAATATTTGAAAGTCCAACAGATCAAAACCTGGAGGAGTTTCCTGGGAGGGGTTGGAAGCTTCAGAGTTTCTCCAGCCCCCTGAACTCCCCATTTCTTCCATTTCCATATTGAGTATTATACAATGTTAAGACTGAGAGGAAAAAAGGATTGTAGCAGGATGTATATACCCTGAAGCAGGTTGTAGTAATTGCTCTTTAAGGAGCTTTAAAAAGCATCTTTTAAATATTGCCATAGAAATAATAAAAAATGAGACCAGATGGGACCTTCAGTGGTCATCTAATTTGTTTGTCAGTCATAGGACAAAATCAGTTATATACCTGTCATTTCTGACAGGTATTTGTCTAACATATTCTTAAAGAATTCCACTGCTGGCGACTGTAATGCTTCCCTATGGATCTAATTCAGTGTCTCCTTGTCCTTGATGGTTGAAAGCTCTCTTTTCCCAGTATCTTAACAGAAATACTTCTGACTGTGCAAGGGTTTAAGCTCGTTACCTTGCTATCCACTGTGGACACTAAGAAGACATGGTTTTTCACCCCTGTGCATCATCCATTTATGCATTTCCCCTTCCTTCTGCGGACTCTTTATCTTACTCATTCCTGGGTTTGTATTTTTCCTCACAGACCC
>NW_010519444.1:0-3177 GCF_000687285.1 Phaethon lepturus | reverse complement strand
TCCTGCTGCTGCCTTCTGTGTGTTGATCATTTTAGGTCATAGGTTCTTATGAAAATTCTGAAAAATGCATGTTTTCAGAAACTAATTTAACACCTCGAATAGTCTCATCTCTATGATCACTGTCTATTCACAGAGGCTATGGGACAAGTTATGTAGGCCATAGTGCACTGCAGATGTGGAGCATGGTGAAAGAGAAGCTCTGCAATGATTGATTCACATCAGCCTCGTCAAGCAGCCTTTTGCTTGGAAATGGATGCTTATAATTATGTTGATGACATGACAAGAAAATTTTCTCCTGCTGCTGAGTTGAGTTGGTCTCTTGAGCTGGAAGTAAGAATATGTCAGCTGTGATGTTGACTGGGACATGGATGCTGTAAGAGCTCAAGAGAAAAATACAGGGAATGTAAAAGAAGCTGTTAAGACACCTAGAAAAGGCTATGTTACCCTTCTCAGAGTACCGTTTCTTTGGAGCTTACTGTGTTGTACAATAAAAGCTAAAAACGTGATAAGAATCATTCTTACTTTCTTCCTTTGTTTATGTTTAAAGTTATTTCTGTTTATTTACTCCAGGACATTTGAAATGGACCAAAGCTGAGGATATTGACATAGAAACACCAGGATCTATTCTAGTGAACACTAACCTGAGGGCTTTAATAAATAAACACACCTTTGCTTCTTTACCTCAGCATTTTCAACAATACCTCCTGCTTTTGCTTCCAGAAGTAGACAGGCAGGTAAGTAGCATCATGCAATATTTCTTGCTTTAATAAGAGTTTTTTTGCAGTGTGTTTGCATAGGCTGGTTTGATTGACTAGGAATTGTTCCAGGAAAGAATAAGAAGAAAATTTCCATACTTTCTTAGGTAAAGCTGTTAGATGTAGAATGAGTGTAAAGTTTATCTAAGCATCAACCTGCTCCTGCTTCCTTTCTTTCTGAAAACTGTGCAGCTCCTGCTGCTTTCCGAAACTGGCCAGCAGATCTTCCAAACTTGACAAATCTCTTAATTACCTTTTCTACCTATGGTGTTGAAGATAAACTTCTGACCTTCAAGACTTTGTTTACGTTGAGTCTCTTTTCATCTGTGACCTTCCTGGGCACTCTGACAACAATGTCCAGGTCAATATTAGTTCTGTTAGCTCCTTCTCCTCCTCACCTTTTACACATGCCTACATGTGCATCTGCTCAGCTGCAGTGCGCTGGATCCATTCATTCACACCCTTTGTAAGGAAGTTCCTGTTCAAGGTGATGGCTGTAGGCTTATATGGGTTGTTAATCAGTTCTGTTGAGGAGAATGATTTGGGGAGTAACAGGGTGGAAATAAAAATTCAATTTCATGTTGTTTCCTACAATGTTTGGTCCTTCCTGCACTTGTTGGTCAGATTGCAGGCTTCTTAGAGGAAGAAAAAAATCTTTCCAGCATGTCTAGCAGTTAAAATAGCAAAAAGAGCCCCAAACAATTTCATTTATGCACTTGCCTCAGTTCCTGATTTAAAGACTTACCAATTTCAACGGGGAATACTCATGTACTTAATTCAGACACATTAACTTACCTAAATAGACATTATATTTTTTGCAGATGGTCAGTATCCCTCTTTTTATGTAATAACTAGAGAATGCAGGTCACGTAAATGATTGTTTAAAACCTGCATCTTAAATCAGTATGTTAAATGCCATGGTTTCATTTCTTAAACTATTAGTAGGTAGTGTCTACCACAGTAACACAGGGGAAAGCAGTGCAATGTGAGACAAAAAGAAAAAGAACAATTGCATTGATGTACATTAACTCAGCCTCTTATCAAATTAGATACTGTATGTTGTGGTCTAAAATTAAGCACTTTCATAATGGACTATTTGAAAAAGAACGTTAAAACCAGAGCCATAGGAGAGACAATGTAAATGTATTTATTCTCAAGCTCCCACAAGGCAGTCAAAGTCAGTATTGACAAATTTTGAGAGAACTGTTTTCCCTGCTATAAAACAGATTTTAACGTAGTGCTCAGCAAATGTTTTCACGATAGTTTTGATTTTTTTTTTCTCTTTCTAGTTAATATACCAGAATAGATTAAAAAAAAAATCTGCTAGGTAAAATCGTGTTTTCTCTACAACCATCAAAGATCCCAGTGTTCATGACTTACATTTCAAGTAGGGGGGTCTTATTTTAGAAGTTTGTTACCTTAAAATTTATTTTTAAAAATGACGGCTCTAGAATTGACAAGCCATTTACCTTCTTATCAGGGTTCTTACAGCAGAGTTTTCGGCAAGAAAATCAAGAGACTATTTGTTGAATTTAATCTAGTTAAAAGCAATGCATTTCTTTTTAATTTTTATTTCAGAAAGCATTCACATAATGCATACATTGCAGGTGTTACTTCAAAGGCCCAACACTACAAAATTGGATACCGTTACTTTGCAAGTGAACTAGTCACAAAAAAGCAGTTGTCATGAGACATATACAGGTGTCCTTCTGTCTGCCGTCTTCTCACAGCATTCTGTAGGTGTGTGTAGCATACCATGTTTTAATGTGCATTTGGACGGCAGGAGCCTCCATTCACCTCTGGAAGATTTATAGAAATGTTTGGCCTCTAAGTGTGATAGTTTGAGGATTGTTTTCTGAGTGAAATAGCCCCAAATCCCAATTTTGCGTAGGTCTTAGTAGAGAAAGAATTGCGTCCCTTTCTGTGGTATCTGAGACTATGTCCTTTGCTATGCCTCCAGAGTAGCATCCCAGATAAAGAAAAGCAATTGAACTGATACTCTTTTCCTTTCTGTGGCAAGTGGAAAATGCCAGTGTAGTCCTGAAGGATCAAATGAGAGGGAGAGAGGATTCCAGCCAGGGAGGTCTGGTGAGAGTCTCTGGGGTTGCTCACACCAACTAGACAAGGCAAGGGTATTCAGTCTTCCTCTTTTATCTCTACTGTCTTAATCAAATCACAGAATCACTAAGGTTGGAAAGGACCTTCAAGATCATCAAATCCAACCATTAATCCAGTGCCACCATGATCCCTAAACCATGTCCTGAAGCATCACATCCACATGTTTTTGGAACACTTCCAGAGATGGTGACTCCACCACCTCCCTGGGCAGCCTGTTCCAATGCTTGACCACCCTCTTGGTGAAGAAATTTTTTCTAATATCCAATCTAAGCGTCCCCTGATGTAACTTGAGGCCATTTCCTCT
>NW_010519443.1:0-4288 GCF_000687285.1 Phaethon lepturus | reverse complement strand
TCGCACCTGGCCATGGCGGTGCTCAGGGTGCTGGTTCCAGCCATAGGGAGTGTTGGGTGAGGGTCCCTCCAGTCTGCCTGGATGGTGGGTGCCACATGGCCCTCCACCGTGGCCCACGTGGAGCTGTTGGTGTCCCTCCTGCCCGTGGCCAGCTGGGTGGCGTAGGCAGCCCTGCCTGAAACCTTCGGCTGAGAGCACACCTGCTGCCAGAGAGCAGCAACGAAGGGGTTAATCCTTGAGCGGTGGCGGGCACCCATCAGGTTTTTAACAGTTTAGCTCTTTCTTTGCGGACTTTACTGTAGGCCAAGAGAACATGAACTTTCCTGTTCCCCGTTGCCTGTGCTTTGGGCTTGCCTCACTCCAGTTGCTTCTAAAGCCGGTTCTCCGCGAGGTGCGGCAGCTGAGTGCCTGGAGATGGCTCCCGTCCCTCCGGTTACAGAAACACAGGTAGTGATCTCTTCCCGTGAGTGTCCTCTGCTTTCTAGCTCCGTCTTCTGGAGTTTAAGGTTTTGGGTTCGGGCACCGAGGAAATATTTGTCTGTCATGAAAAATGTAATTGGCACTTGGATGATGGTTATGGGTAAAGGCCTGTTAATCCTCCCGCGACGGACAGGGCTGATGAGCTCATGCTGGTGCTGCTGGCCAGAAAATTGCTTGTAAACGGCGCTGGTAGAGATGGGCCGGGTTTCGGTCTGGATTGTCGGCTGGTGCCCATCAAGGTGGCACCCTGGGCCTTAGCAGAGGCCTCTTGGGTTCGGGTTCGCTGCGGATCTGCTCCCTCTGTCCCCGGTGCATGAGCAGGCCGGGCTGGAGCGACCCGGGGAGGACGGAGGGTGTCGGGATCAAACAGCAAATGGTGGCTGCTCAGTTGTTGGGGCTGGTCTCCAGCTCCACTGCACAGGCGGGAGAAAATGGGTATCCTCAGAGTGCTCCTGCCCATTCCCTAGGCAGCAGGCACAAAGGGTGGAAAAAGGCTTTTCTGCTTGCTGTATTTTTTCATGATTATCTGAAAAGGCTACGTAAGAGTGAGTTCGTTTTAATTGAAAGGCGAGTGCCTCTTAAACGCAGCAGCAAAGTAGCTATGGAAGCAGGGGAGCGACAATGCTGGTGCTGTCGGGGGCTGCATTTGTGAGCGGCTGACCTGGGGAGACCTCCGGAGCACTGAAGAATGTCGTTTTCTCTGTTAGTGCTTCTGTCTTTGCATTAATGATGCCAGCAGCCCTTAATTTTGTTTTCTATCACGAAACTTTTCCATTTAACATGCAATGGCAGCTCCTGGGGTCAGTGGCCATCTCCATTGTTTGTGTGACTGCTCATAGCTGAGCGGCTTTAGGGTCACAGCTCGCAGGCTCTGCGCGCTTAGATGGTGCTGCCCTGGCTGAACTTCTGCAGGGAACCGTGGAAGTGTCAAAGCCATGCGTTACGGGAGTGGGGGGAACAAAGAAACTCTGATGAAGGTCACAGTGTGCCTTTCTGATGCCTGGGTGACCCAGAGTGTCCTTACCCGCCGGTGGGACTGGCCCGCCACTGTTGAGTCCTCCTTGGGACCAGGACTCCGGCGTGAGCCAGCGCACAGGGGACGGTGGGAGAGAGGGAGCTGGGGCCGGCGTTGGGCTCGCAAGCGCACGGCGAGCATGCAGGAGGCGGTGACCCTCACCGAGCTCGCGGTGGAGGCCGCTGACTGTGGCGCTGGTGGGCACAAATTGCAAATTCCCGTCAACTCCGAGCAGGGGGTGGTGAAAGCTACGGGAGCCTTGACGAGTCTCTGTGTTTATTGCTGCTGTCTGAACTGCCTTGAATCACCCCGTAAAAGTTAAGGAGAAATCCTTGTGCCAGATACAGAGATCAAATGAGCAGCAGTAGCTCAGATCTGGAAAAAAATAGGAAGAGATTGGAAATTGAAAAGATTGGAGAAGCGTTATTGATATTCCTTGTATTTCTGTGTGTTGCCAGGCTTGTTAAGAACTGTTCTGCAGACCACTTTGGGTTGTAATCCACTATGAAAAGAGGGCTAGAGACCAAATCTGTGGTGGGTGGTGGTTTTTTTTTTTTTTTTTTTTGTTGAATCTATATCAAACTTGCTCAGAAAAGCAGAGCGCTGTAAAGCAAGTCCTGTGTTGGCACCAGAAGGAGTGGGAATGTAAAATCCATATGGGATGTAATGAAATTTCCACTGACCTTGTGTGGGAAGGAAACGCTTGTTGGCAGGGGAATGTGAGGGTATTAAAAATGTTTTGTTAGGATACTGGTAGCTTTGTGTCCTGTAGGAATGTAGCAGCAGGTTTTTAGGAGGCTTAATTCAAAGGCAGTTACTCTTTGCCACCCTCAGCGCCAGTGAATGCCTTCGTTAACCGCAGAAGTCGCGTCGCGGGGAACGTGCTTGCCTTCAGAAGGGGTGCGCGCGAAGCAGCGCTGTAGCAGGCGTGCCGTACGCCGGGAGGCCGTTCTGAAAAAAACTGAACCAATTTTCAGGTGTGATGACTGAGTACCGCTTTCTGGAAGTTCACTCTGCGTCTCCAGGCATTCCCGTGCATCTCTGCAGCAAAGCCAGGCTAAATATTGCTGTGTGGCATTAAAACATCCTTCCTCTCTTGCCAGAGGAAGTGTCATTGCAAGGGGAGCAAATCTATTTTCTGTGTATGAGTGCAAACGTGAAGAAGCAGTGTTTTTTGCGAGGTGGGCAGCTCTGTGTTTCAGCGTGGTGCTGGATAACACAGGAATGGAATACTGCTTATTTTGATGCAAGTGTAGAGACGACACTCTGACACCAGTCATTTTGAGATGTCATTTGCAATGAGAATTTAATTTCTTTTTCTCCATTCGTTTAGCTGCCTTTTTTTTTTTAAAAAAAAGATTATTTCTAGCATTACTTATATAGAGGAATTGCCTTTCATTTCAAGGTGTTCTGCGGCTCAGCTGTGAATGAGGGCTGGTGTTTGTGTGCCTGGGAAGAGGCAGCAGCTGTGCTGAGCATCCCTGCTGCGCGTCACCCTTTCTCCTCTGCCCGGGGCCTCGGCCCCTCTGGCTCTCGTGGCCAGTGTCCTCATGTCTGCAGATGGGATAGGTGTAGCTTAGAAACGAGTCAGAATGCTTTGGCTATGGCAGGGATGGTTACATGGTTATCCAGGCAGACTTAAGGAACAGAAAATGGCTTTGCTAGTGGCCAAGTGCAGCATGTTGAGTCCCTCGCCAAGACTGTCTATGAGCCTTAGGTGCGTTTTTATGAACAATTGTGCTATCCTCTCATACAGTATCAGGAACATAAAGGAAGTGCTGTAAAGGCAGTGCCCGTGGACGATCCCACATAAGGTGACTGATTAACTTTGGAGTTTTCAGCATTCATTATTTCCTAGGAGCTTTTAGTTTTTAGGTGACCTTCACGCAGCCTGCAGCCTCCAGTCCCATTACTGCCATCGTTAAATTACCCAGTAATGAGATTGCTGCAGGCGTCCTTGTTTCTGCAGCTCTCCGAGTTCACCTGTCAGGCTGAGTGGCTCAGTCTCGCACAATAGTTGTTATGTGAAGAAACGTTGAAAAATACCAGACTGCCAGATTGTTATAATTGGTTGCAATTTTAACTTCCTCCACGTGGGATCCTCACAAATTTAAAGAGCTTGAGGTCCATAAATCTTTTGTGATTTCAGTCAGTGCTTTACATCACCATTACTTAATAATTTATTAACTCAACATCCAATATGGAGTAATGATTGTCTGGATAGGACCTTGCTGTAGCTGCAAAGTTGTGGGACAGCCTGGTGCTGGCAGGGGACAAGCCTGCCCTGTGTGCAGAAATATATAGATATATATGCATACTGAAGATTATTTCATGCATTGGACTGACACTACTGTGTTGTCTTTGTTCGGGTCACTGAGCTTCCCAGTTACGATGCAGTGATTTCAAGCGCGTGTGCTCAGGCAGCACAGGTATTTTTAGTTTGCTGTGGCTGTTGCGGGTAAGCTACCGTTTGTCACCTTACCATGCTGAATTTGCAGAAGGAACCAAGGATGAGGTCTAACCCTCTTGCCAAAGAGCTTTACCAATTTTAGGACTTCCTTCTTAGTGCAGTCCAAGTCCTATTACATAGGCAGTGACAGTTCAATGTGCTGCAGCCTTGCACCAGAATTTTAAGAAAGTACAGCTCCTGCTGTTGCAGAAAATCCAGGCAGAAAGTCACCCAAGAGCTCGGTTTGCAGTCTGCTCCTGGTGATCCTTGTAGGCGGCCAAGCACTGCTCGCAGGCCGGGACGGCGGGCGCGGGCTCTGCACCTCTCGCAGGAGCGCCTGCGGT
>NW_010519442.1:0-2210 GCF_000687285.1 Phaethon lepturus | reverse complement strand
TCACGCGAAGGCGTGACAGGCTGCGAACAGAGCAAATGAGCCCGCAAAAAGGGGGACAGACAGCACCCCTGTAAGCTTAGAAGCGTCTCAGCGTTTGGGTGGCTCTAGCTGGCTTCCCTCTCACACCCGGGGGCGAAAAGGAAGCACAGAACTGGGCCGGGAAGGACAATTACAAGCCTTCCAGTTCATGAATAATTAAGTTAACGAATGACACACTGTCATTCAAGGAACCTAAAATCTGATGAGACGATACGAACAGATTTAAAACAACAAGTGAACTCTTTCTTTTAGTACCCCCTGAGCAGGCACCAGGGGTGAAGGCGGGAGCGCGGGGGGTTCATCAGGACATTCCTCCTCGTCTTTTAATCCACTTTTCCATCAAAGCCAAACGTAGAAAAGTGAGAGTCTGCAACAATTTTACCAGACAATTCAGATGACCTCTTAAACAGAGATACAAACACATATAGACTTAATGAAAGTGCAGAGGTTATTTTCACCTTAAACATATTTATTTATTGTGTTTAATTAACAGCAAGCTGTCCTGCCCACACATTCATAATCTGGTTTCTATTTTCTTCTTACCACTACAGATGAACAAATATATGAATTTTGTTTCTTTGTTGGCGCTTGGACAGATCATACGTGAGGACAAATGATGCTGCTGGGGGTTATGCTAGCAGCTATTATTCAAAAAGCAAATCTACTTCAGTTATCGCACTGTAAACACAACACAATGCAGGTGTCAACACGTTTATTCCAGCAGCACCAAAAAGCCCCATCTGAGTTCTCACTGCATTAGGTGCTGTGCAAACAGGATAAAGGACTATTTCACTTAAATGTCCTCTTACCAAAGGTATCAAGAAGACCAGGTAACAATGTGCTGCTTTTATTTTCTCAAACAAAAATTGTAACTGCAGGCTGATAATATACATTAATTTGAAGGGACAGAAGGAAGGCAGGCCAGAATATAAAGCTCTGCAGACTGATTCACCTTATCTCTAAATGTCTCTGGCTGCCTGCCTCTTGCTCAGCTAGCATGTTTCCCACAAATGTAATCTACACTTGTGAAGATAAATTTAAAATAACTAAGTGCTGACATGGGATAAAAAAATGCAGGAATATTTTCTACATGCTCATGAACACAGGCATCTGTGGAAGGTTTATGGTCCCACACCTTACAGTCTATCTGAGCCAGAACTTTATCTGTACTGTTAAAAAGACAAAAGGGAGGCCTGGTTTCTGAACATAATGAACAATAGCCAAACTCCAGGCAAATATTGAGATATCTTGTGTTTAAATCACCACTGATACAAAGAAAATGTTAGGCAATTTATACACAGAATAGAAATATACAAAACGGAAAAAGCCTTAGGTACAGATTTGTGTCCCTTCTGTATGGAAAAAGTTTCAATTTCTTGTCCTACAAGGTCTCAAGGACTGATCCTTGAGGATCATGGATTGATTTTTTTAAGGATCATGATCCTCATCCTTTTTTGGGTAACCATATCAAATCACTTGAAATATGGCATGGGTTTCAAAATGCAAGATCTCACTGAAAATCTGTTTATGTATTTTATATACACACACATGGATGTAGGGACACGTACATTGGAATCTATTCTGTAGCAAACACATTCTTTCTCCTGCCAGTAAGAGACTAGATTTCTAGAGCATCAACAGCAATGTAATGAATGACAATCAATTACACCTGGGCAACCCAGCTGCCAGTCTAATTTTGCCTACAGAAGCTTTATGACTGTGCTGGCAAGAAGGGAACCTATTTACTTGTCCTAGTATCATTGCTTGAGAAATTATAATACGCTAGAAAAACACATTTGATTTTAAAGTAGCAGCTCAGTGCTAGACTGCAAGCAAGGGCAAACAGTGTGCTTTATTCTTTATTTTTCCCAAATGCTGAAAATGAAGCTTACTTCCTTAGGAGCAGCTGGAATTTAACTCCAATGTCGACTGAGGGCACCGACTTACACCGATTACCGCTGAGCTCGGCTTACCCGAGTGAAAACGATCACTCCCCGGCCTAGCAGCCGGGCAGGGAGCCTCAGAAGTCAGACTGGGAAGAGCAGCGCCCATCTTGCACGTGCGCAATTCTCCTTTCTAGAGATGCCATCTTTTCCCTCAGCCTTCCGAGAAAGCGCCAAGCAGCTTTCCCAGGAAGCCCCCAGGGCTCCCGCCACCGCTCCCCGTCAGCC
>NW_010519441.1:4471-16771 GCF_000687285.1 Phaethon lepturus | reverse complement strand
TGGCAGGCCGTGGCCGTGGAAAACTTCTGGTTTTCATGGCACATGCCACAGGCCAGAAAACAGGGTTGAAGATACAAGGTGTGATTAGGCTGGTGTACTTTAAAAGAATATATGTTTAACAGCTTGCATTTTGGAGGTGTTTGCAGCTTGGCTACCAGTCTCTGTGCTTCACTGCAGCTTAATTTAAAAAGTGTTCTCCTGAAAACAGGTTAACGGGATAAACAATGCCTGATAATTTTATTACAAAATAACTTTATTTTAATGTCTTAGTCATACCTTAACATACCGCAGCATACCATACCATCAGATATATCACAGTTTTTAGTCTCGCAGCATGACATAGTCTCCTTTCTAGCACTTGCAGTTGTCATCTCTTAGCTGAAGTGTCAGAACTGCTGCTCATCTCTGAAAAGTCAGAAATAAAATACTGCCCACCAGAAAGACAGCTCTTGTTGCAAAACACTCTTAGCTTTAGTTAAGTGGGTAGAGCAAGTGCTGTTTGTGAAAAGAGTAAGAGGCCTTTTTACCCATAGATAGCCTCTGGGGAAATCCCTTAGTCATGAATTAGGTGAGTAGCAGAGTATTTCAAAAACAATATGAGGTGTTTAGAAATGGAGTAGAGGTAATAAAGTCTTAAGTTAGAGAAAGGGAGAGTACAAAAGGGTTCGATCATTCATTGGTTACAGAATATTAAATATACTTGTCCTCTGCCCTTGTCTGTCCAGACCCATAAATGGCAGGCACATTTTATATTAGAGCTTATTGCATGTTAATTCTACCACTTACTGGTTTACTAAAATACAGAAACTTTTGTCTTCACGTATAGGGTCCATAACCATATTCTCAAGCAAGGTTATTATCGGTTAACTTTTTGTATTTGTACACAGTCTGTTTTATTTGGGAATGATACAGCCATCTGCTCTGTTAAAGATACGAAAATGCCAATATTTTTCAGAATGTATGGCATGAGTTAAAGATTCTGAACATGCGCTTGTGTAATGGACACAGCCTCTAGTTCTCTTTATTGTCCCAAACATTGTATTTTAATTCGAAACCTTCATTGGTTGAAAGTTTGCCAAATGTGTAATTCACCACTGATCTAACAGTAAGAGCAGGTCTAAACATGCACAGTAATACGAAGGTTGCCAGCCCTTTGCTTGTATCTGTGGATACCAAAAACAGCAGAACCAGTTCAGAATACTAGAACAACAGAATGCAGAACAAAATCTTGTTGTGCAAGTTTTAAAACTTTTATCTGTGTTAACCTTTGTAAGGATTGTAGTGTGTTTTTTGTGCTTTGTAATTAAGTAGCTCAAGTCCTCATGATCCACTCTGTGTCTCACTGTGTTTCCTTCTGCAGTATATATAGTAGTGATGATGACGAAGAAGATGTTGAGATGTATGATCATGACTATGATGGTCTGCTTCCTAAGACTGGAAAACGTCACTTAGGAAAAACCAGGTGGACCCGCGAAGAGGTAAATCCGAGTTCCTTCATCTCCTGCACATAAAAAGACGGAGAGAGCACAGATCATATTCTTTTCCGAGTTGCTTATCTGCAAACTAACTTCGGTGGTAGTCCCATGTGTATGAATGGGGACAAAGTTTTTGACCCTTTAGCTACATTCAGTGTTTTATTTAACTTCTAGGGTCGTTCTTCTCTTTTAAATAAAATGTATAGACACCACTTTTTTATGTCCACCGAGGTCTGTGTTAGAGGGATGTGAGTCTCCCTGTAAGCTCTGCTGGAGAAACAGGTTAAGACTCACCTGCAGCAATGCTTGATTGTTGCTGCTACCTATTTTTGTTTGAAAACGGTTGCTATGCGAGAACTGACGTGTGTTCAGTGTCCCACAGCAGCAAACAACTGTGGCACAAACTGCTGCAGCCCTCTTGTGCCATTTGAAATTTGCACTTTAATTGCAGCATTGTGATCCTGAGTGGAAATAAATTAAAAGCTGGAGAAAAGAAATGAAGCAGTACCAAAATTGAGCGTTCAAGGTGTATTTTGGTTTTGAAGGTCAGAATGCGTTTCAGTCACCGTACCCTTGTACTGACTTTCCGCATAAATTGTGGTATCAAACTCCCTTGCCAGGTGGATATCCTGTGGCCATTTGACTGGGTTGAGTTTATTGTGAAATACATTAATACAGTTCTTAAGTTATGTTTTGACTTTCTCCTCTCTAACAACGTATATTGATACATAAACAGTGGCAGGTCACCTCTTGCAAGGTATTTTTTCTTGAATCAGAGTCTGCTCTTAGAGCAGCTGGATGTGGTCGTGATGTGGCCTGGGAGGAGGGGATGGCCAAGGAGCCCAATGGCCACTTTCCTGTCGCGTGAACTGGGAGCATACTGGGAGGTGCCAATCGGGGGAGGGGAGGGTTGCTCCCCTCCTCTTATCTCTTGGGACAGTTCTCGCTGGTCTTACACTATCTCGATGTTTCCCGGTGCATGAGATTGGTTCCTTTTGTCTTTAGGGTCTACATATCTGGCCTTATCGTTAAAAACGCTGGGCCAAATTTTGCGCTATTGCGAGTAGGCACAGCTCCCTCACAATGATCAGGAGCAAAAAGGAGCCATTAGTTTTATTGTGCATTCATTGTACACAGATCGGCAATGAGCAAATTACTGGAAATCCCATTACTTGCAGGGCTTATAAAGCTTAAGGCTGTGATTTTTGGAGGTCTCCAAGCAGCTGGGTGCCTGAGTGTTACTGAATTTCATTGTTATTCTGATGCCTGGCATCTAAACATCCGTGCCCTCCTGTAAATCCAGTACCAGCATAACAGTTACATTGCTCTGAGCAGTAAGATGGGAATGTATAATTCAAGTCAAAGAACAGCACAGAAAAGTCAGCCTTTCTCCTGCAGCACAGTAAATAACCTGCCAAAATCCACAGCAGCAGAAAAATCTCAAGATTTAGGCAATTAAAAATATGAGAGGTCTACAGACCACCTCCCATGACCCTCAGGACACAGAAATAGATGTATAAAAAGCTGGAAGGAAGCTTTTTGGTTTTTAAATTTATTTCATTTGCATTATAAGAGATTGCAGTATTAATTATGTCTGCTTTTTTAATGATTCAGGATGAGAAACTGAAGAAGCTTGTGGAGCAGAATGGCACAGAAGACTGGAAAGTCATTGCCAATTTCCTTCCTGTAGGTGGATATTGGTTTCTGTTTCCAGTTCTAGCGACAGCTCTTTATCAGAGGTTTCCAAGTAAGGGAAAAGGGAGTGGTTGCTGTATAGTTACATTTTTGCGGGAGATATAAAACCTCCACAGATGGAGACCTCATAAGTTTAGTTAGAATATTGTGGAAACCCTTACCTTTAATTTTCCTTTCACTTCTCAGAAAGGGGTGGAAAAAATTCAAAGAACCAAAAATGGAGGGTGGCGGGATGTTGCAGAGTAAAAGGTCGATGGGACATCGAAACAAAGCGCCTTAGCACAGGATAAAAAATAGCTTTATTGAGTTGTAAGTATGGTTTAGAAGAGAACTGCTTTGTGAACACTTTGGCTGTTGTAGAAATATTGCATGTGAAAGCATGACAGCTATGGGGCCAGATGGTGAAGATTCAGTTTGTGTAGTTCTGGTGATACAAGTCGTCGCTGCATGAGCAGTGGCAATCCTTCCTAGCTCAGTGAACAGGTTGGTAGTTCTTCTTCCAACTGGTTGGTTCCAAGGTTGGTAGTCCTTCTTCTCGCACCTACCGTATCACGCCGTGGTGTTCGGTAGTCGTAGTTGAAATACGTCAGGAGCAAGTGTACCTAGGTAAGAGCGTTATCACTCTACATTGATCTTGTCTAAAGAATGATCTGTTTTGTATATTTTACATTTCACTAGAATCGGACGGATGTTCAGTGCCAGCACCGATGGCAGAAGGTACTAAACCCAGAACTTATCAAAGGTCCCTGGACTAAAGAGGAGGATCAAAGGGTAATCAGTTTTCCTTTCTGTCTGATTAATGCCTTGCAAACGGATTTCATGTGTTGGGGCAAAACTTCCAGAGACTTTGGTGGTCTCAGGACTAATATGGCCAGAGGCAGACGGATCCTATCAGTGTCAGTGCTTAGTAGTTGTGTAGTTCTTTCTAAGTTTTCTATGCAAACTAATTAATGCTGCTTTACAGCACTGTCATGTAGAATTGCAGTCTAGAAATGGCTTAACTATTACCAGATTTTTCCTTTTGGGTAAAAGTATAAATGGGAAGTGGGGAACCTTAATTGTGTGTTAGTTTTATCATGGCAATTTTGAGAAATGTTGTTGAAATGTTGCTCCACCACAGAAAAATTTCATTGATTCATTATGCATCGTTAAATACAGGCAGTGTTTATGTCCTTCTTTGAAGGTAATAGAACTCGTGCAGAAATACGGTCCAAAGCGCTGGTCTGTCATTGCTAAGCATTTGAAGGGAAGGATTGGAAAACAGTGCAGGGAGAGGTGGCACAACCATTTGAATCCAGAAGTGAAGAAAACCTCCTGGACAGAAGAGGAAGATAGAATTATTTACCAGGCACACAAGAGGCTTGGAAACAGATGGGCAGAAATTGCAAAGTTGCTGCCTGGACGGTAATGACATATACCTTTCGCTCTTAAATAGGAAACAAGGAAAAAGCTGCAGGTCTGAGCAGTCTGTTTCACTTGCCTCAGGCTGCACATTGTAAATAAAAAAATTTTGGAATCAAAACCTGGAAAGCCAGTGACATAGGTGTGCGTTTTTCTCAGCGGGGAACTGTGCTGTTTGGTCAGTACATGGAACAGTACACTATTTTTACATGCTTTTAATGTTGCCATAGGTAAAAAACCCCAGTAAGCAGAGCAAGACCGTAAGTTTCCTAAATGCCTGTGCAATCTTATTTGTGCTTGCAATAACTGTCAAAATTTAAATGGATTTAACAGTGAAGGATCAGGCTCTGCAAGTGGAACATAATTTACATTCAGCTAAGGGTATACCTTCAACATGAAATCCAGTCTATTTATTCAAAATGATTTAAGAGAAGGCAGCTTCAGCGTTTGTAATTGCTCCTGAATCATCCAGATGATTTTGACCTGTTTAAAATCCACGTATAAAATAGGGGAAACTGGCTTCCTCAAACTCTGGTTGTGGAAATACTTGTCTCATTGAAAGCTTATGCACAGCTTGCATATAATTTCAGAGATTCGGTGTCCTATTCGCTCTGTAGTAAAAGTGACTCAATAGAAGATGTAGTCAAGCAAATAATGTAAGCGAGGGAGAGGTTTCCCTTCCCGTTTTTATTCCTGCTATTTGGCGAAACATCTTCAAGATCTAAATATAATGCATAAGATCATGATATCCTTTTAAGCAGGCGTTCCCTAGGCTGCTTTCACCTTCTAGAAGAAAACAAGAAAGGAATTACCCTTTGGAAAGTTCTTCTGTAGCTTCCACACATCATAGATACCGCTTTTAACAGTACTGTGCGGTGATGTTTTTTGAATAGAGGAGCTGTTTCTAAGTGTGCTCTCAAAGTCTCACAGAGTTGATAAGCTTGCTTCTTGTGACTCATTTATGTGAGAATTTGAATCTCAGTTTTTCTGCAGATAAGAAAATATCACAACAGCTTTGTTTACTGAATTTGTGTGTATAGCATGATGATGTCATTGTCTAGGTGGCCAGTTGGAAAGTTGCTTGGAGCTTAGTCTTTGCACCACTGTTCTCCACAGCCTTTGCTTTCCAGCAGTGAGATACAATAAAACTCCACTGCAATATTAAGACTTAAGAAGATGGTGGTGGCAGTCCTTTAGGGTAGCCTGAAGGGGGTGTTAGCCTTTGCTGTCATCTCACCTCATGGGAATGAGGTGAAGCTGAAGTTACTAATTTCTTACTGTTTGAGGACCTAAGGGCTTAGAGGTTGCTTTAAAAAGTACATAAACAAAGGTAGCCCATTTGTTTTTTTCCCTGCCTTTTGTACTGAGCGCCTTTCCTGAGAAGTTGAGAGTAGGATTTGTGAAGGTACGGGCAGGAGGAAGGTCAGAGAACAGCTCGAGGTTTAAACAGAAATGCCAACAGCAGTTTCCTGCCCATTAATCTGAATTGGAAACGCTTGCTTTTAGAACTCCTCAAGCGTATGTATGTCTGTTGCAGAACTGATAACGCTATCAAGAACCACTGGAATTCCACCATGCGCCGCAAGGTTGAGCAGGAGGGCTACCTGCAGGAGTCCTCCAAAGCCTGTCACTCCTCGGCAGCCGCCGGCTTTCAGAAGAGCAGCCACTTGATGGCCTTTGCTCACAACCCACCTTCTGCGCAGCTGCCAGCAGCCGGCCAGCCCCCGCTGAGCGGTGACTACCCCTACTACCACATCTCTGAGCCGCAAAACGTAAGCGCCCGAAAATGGCGGGGTGCGGGGGGTGGTGGTGGTGGTTTGCTTTGTTGAGTAGGTGGGTGCAGTTTAGCCACACCTGGTTTTGGGAAGCACCAAGGGTTTTCCCCCAGTCTTGGTGGGCTGGTGTGTTTTTGACGTCAGGTGAGGACTTTGGCTTTGACTTCATTCAGTGATGAAAGTGTGTACGTTTCAAATTGATTGCCAGCATTCAGGTGGTGGAATGGGGTTCAGTGTTTTAACGTCTTGTAAGCAGCAACCATGTTTCCCAGTACTGTTTCTTACAGTGGTGAATATTGCATTTCTTGAAAATGAGTTGAATCTGGTTAGTTCTGTGCTCTGTGTCAAAATTTCCCATGTTCCCTTCAGTAATATTCTGTTTGTGGGTTGCCTGTCAGAACCAAGTAAACAAGTGTTGTTTTTAATCTGATTCCTTTTCTATTAATGATTAATAATGAAACAGGCTGCTGCTTCAGACAGTTACATTGTAGAGTTTTAGATGATAATAAATTGCATCTTTTGCATTTTCACTTCAATTTAGAAAAATCTTACAAATGTATCTATAAATTATTCATCTTTTCTCATTCAGGAAGGGTAGATATTTCATATATGAATTTTCTTTGTTCCTCTGTAATGCTTACCGTCATATTCCTAAAAAAACCTTACTTTTCTTGTAAGCATTGTTGGCTTTTTTGCTATTTCATCTCCATAGATTATAAGTATTAAGTACCTAAAACCAAAGTATGTTTAACACGAATTCACAATGCAGGCAGACAATATGACAGAAATAATAACTTTTAGTGTCTTTTGCTTTTTGGCCTAGGTCCCTGGTCAGATCCCATATCCAGTAGCACTGCATGTAAATATTGTCAATGTTCCTCAGCCAGCTGCTGCAGCTATTCAGGTAGATAACTTGAACCTCATTTCAAGAGTCAATTTGTTAAACATTTGATAAGTGAAAATGCAGACATTGTACATTAAGGAAACATTTTAACGTAATGAATGTGGTGAAGAGAGAAAATGGGGAAGGTGGGGGAGTTCTAACATGGCTAATGATTGCTTCTTCTGAAGTGAATTTAAAACACAGTAGTTGACATCTGGTGTGATAGCTTTCACTTTCTCCATTTCAAATGTCTATACTGAAATTCCGCAGGGACTTTGGTAGTGGAAAACACAATTGACATTTGTTTCATCTTTGAGTCTAATTTGGCTATTATAACCACAGGACGGCAAGCCATAAGCATTTCAGTTGCTACATCCTATCAGACCTTTATCTTTTCTTTTCCCTTAACTCTTAATTTCAGAGACACTATAATGATGAAGACCCTGAGAAAGAAAAACGAATAAAGGAATTAGAGTTGCTACTAATGTCGACTGAGAATGAACTGAAAGGGCAGCAGGCATTACCAGTAAGATTGTCACTGTGTGCTTGGATGGAGGGATAGCAGCATTACCCCAGTGCTTGTCTTTTTAACTTTTTACTCCCCCTCTGCCTTCGATACTAATCAAGGCTCTATATTTCCGGTTTGAAAGGATGAAACATAGCACATATATAATCTGTATTTGCTTTGTAAATTCTTCTATTGAAAAAAAAAAAAAAGGCAAACAATTTGCAGGTGTTTTACTTCACAAAGTGGGAGCAGGTCTGGGCTCTGTAACGTGATGTAATATTTGAAACGTGATGATTGTACGAAAATGAAAAATCCCATAGATCTTAAATCAATGGGATCTGCATTTCTGAAAGTGTGCAATGGTTCATGTGATGAAAATGTAGTGCCTGTACATTAGGTTTTTCCTCTCTGTTGTATTCTTTCCTTCAGCTGTGTTTTATACACTTCATAAGCTTCAGACCTGATGCATGTTTGACAGTTTGTTTTACTTCTCTGAATAATGTTAGATTCTTCATAACTGCATGTGTGGAGCAAATGCTGGCTATTACTGAACTCTCATACTTCGTTGTACATGCCATTGGATGTTAATGTGTAAAAACCCTTATGTAATTACTTAACACCATCACCAAAGCCAAGAATCCCCAAATCATTTCTGAAGATAGGTGATAGCCAGCAGATTCTTATTTTGGGTAATGTTTAAATTAATAGTAAAACAACTGCATGCGTGATACGTTAGTTTGGCCACTTTTTAACTTTAGTTAATGTTTTGCAATTTCTTCTGTTGCATGATCACACTGGAAAGAAACTTCTGTTAATTTGTTCTTCTGCTTTCCTAACCACGTTGATTTGACAGCCTCTTCATTGCATTGGTGTAAGCTGTAGCCGTAGACAGGGACAGAAGAAGAAAAGGAGATAAGCAAACAAAAGCAACTCTAACTCTTTAGCCTTCTACAGTGCTGAGTGCTCAGTAGGGAAATCCTGCCGTTTCTTGCTTCTCACAGAAAATGACTTGCAGACACTTTTTCAGCTTTTGCAGTAACACAGTATGAATTGATTATGTGTTAGTAATGATATGCTCATAATCCTGGAAGTAAATTATGAGGTAGCTTTGGGATAACAAATACAATGCCGATATTACTTAAAACGAGATCTTGCACTGATGAAAGGAAACATCTTGACAATTGTTTCATAGGCATAAGCTTTTAGATGATGATGCAACTACTTTTATCTTTCCTCCAGTGGCATCTGACACCTTGTGCAATTTCATTGCTAAGTTCCTTCTCCCTTTTCCACCCCCTCCTGTTCTTTTTTTTTCTTCTTCCTTTAGACACAGAACCACACATCAAACTACCCCGGCTGGCACAGCACCACGATTGCTGACAGTACCAGGACCAGTGGTGACAATGCACCTGTTTCCTGTTTGGGGGAACATCACCACTGTACCCCATCTCCACCGGTGGATCACGGTTGCTTACCTGAGGAAAGTGCATCCCCTGCACGGTGCATGATTGTTCACCAGAGCAACATCCTGGATAATGTTAAGAATCTCTTAGAATTTGCAGAAACACTCCAGTTAATAGACTCCGTAAGTAGACTTGCCGCCTCAGGTGGATTCGTGCGTGGTCAAGGAGTAAGGGGAGAGGAAGGGGGACCGTCCTAAATGCGTTTCTTTTTTTTTTCCGAGTAACTTCTAATTGCTACAAGATCTGAAGCTTAGTTTCTGACACAACAAAACGCGTCTGCTCATAAGTGAAGCCCTCGAATGTGGATGCGTATGGTCTTTGTGGGTGTTTCCCTTTCCTGCTACATCTTGGTATGGGAGTGTGATTTTTAGCAAACTGCACAACAGGGAGCTTGAAACGATCTCTCGATATTAAGTCTCCTTAAAATAAAGTCAGAGACACCGTGAAAGATTTTAAACAATGAAATGACACTTACATATATTCGAAGCGACACATGCCGACAGTTTATATGTGGCTGCTCATGTGTCTGCAGCATTTTCTAAAAGTTTCTGTAGTAGCTGCTTCTCAAAGTTTAAGGGGCTTGCCCTGGCATATGTGAAGAACTGGCACCACGCATTTGAAATGCCAGGTAGCTGACTGACATTGACATGGGCCTTTTCTCATTGTGCTCTCTGGGGTACTGCATGTAACAGAAGTGGCGCATTGAAATACGCTTGCTGGTGGCACCCTCCTTCATCAGCAGACGTGTCTGCTTCATGCAGCATCACGTCCCATTCGGCACATCCAGAACAGGCATGGAGGTTAGGAGGAGACCAGTCTTGGTTTAGAGCCCAAGGCACACATTTTTGGTAGTGAAAGGCACTGTCTTTACACCAAGCAGAAAACCCTGGGCAAGTAGATAGTGAGGACTTCATTTGACTCATTGTTTCTTTAGGGACTCGGTTGCCGGCTGCACGACTAGGATGTTAGGCAGTTTGGTGTGATCAAGGTATATACTGAAAACACAAATAAACATTCACAGTGTTGCTACTCAAATAAACAGGATCAAGCTGAATTGAAGTGGGAAAGACTTCGGTGGTGGTGGTGGTTACGGGCATATCCTAGCGCTGTATTTTCATGAGGTGGCACTATACACTGTCTTATAGCTTCGTGCCTCCCACGTTGTTTCAGGATCCTTCATCATGGGGTGATCTCAGCAGTTTTGAATTCTTTGAAGACACAGACACTTCGTCTAGCAAAGCTCCCTCAGACAAAGTCACGCAGCTTCAGCAAGGAGGGGCCAGTGCTTGTAGACCTCAAGGACACCCCATCACAAACTTGAGCAAAATCATGTCGAGTCAGGGCTCTCCTGGCTCACCAAAGTCCTTATCTGCCTCACAGGGCAGCGCAGCTCCGTGGGTCCTTCTTCGCAAAAGGAGAGGGCACTCCAGCCCCTTAGCCAGTGGCCACGGTAGCACCTTGGTCCTAGCTGACGCCAGCAGCTCATCTCCTCCTAAGTGCTCCCCTGTCAAAAGCCTGCCCTTCTCTCCCTCGCAGGTAGATCAAGACTTCTGCACAGATGTTACTAATTCTCAAAAGTCACCCCAGCCTTAACAATTTAGAAACTAATCCTTTGGAACAAATGACTAATTACCGTTGCACTTGTTGATTTCACTCCGTGTTTGAATCTTCTCACTGCTCCTAGTCTTCACTGCTGACTTTAGATCGTCAGCAAGCTAACTGTTGATTCTCTTCTTTTAAATTCATCTGTGGGGCTTGGGTTTGCGTTTGGTTTTTTTTTTTTTTTTTGGACCTTTTTTTTGTAGGGGAATACAATTGCTTGCTTTGCTCTTGCTGTTAACTCCTTCAGCTATAGAGTTTAACATTTCTCATCATTTGTAATACTTTCCATCTCTGTCCACTTGCAGTATGATTCACTGACCTAGAAAACCCCAAACTGCATTTAAATAGCATTCAGGTTGTGAGACAAACTGACAACAACCAGAAAATTCAAATCACAGCTCGCCATCCTCAACCTGGGCCATGTTGGTTGGAGCGGAATAGGAATGAGGAGGAAAATGGCCTGTTACAATGGCCTGGCGTGCACTTCCAAATTCCTGTTGATGGTTGCTTTGTTTCACAGCTGTAGCACTATTTAAAAGTGTTTTGGTTTTTTTTGTTTGTCTGTTTGTGTTGGTTTTGCCGTGGTTTGACTTTAGTCCTTGAAGCATAGAAAAACTGTTTCATGAAGGATAGTAAAAGGTTGCATGTAATGATCGCCCACTGTATCTCCCATTACCTATTGGTTATTTTAATCATCCTAGCTGAAATCCGTATTTTCATACATGCCATATTTTTATAAAGTGTATTTTAATCCTATGCAAGTTGAGTTTAGAAGGCAATACAGTGAATTGTTGTCAGAATAAAGGATACCAAAAATCTCACAGATTTGTAGACACTAGAAATATAAACAATATTTTAGGTTACTAGGTAGAACTCATGCTAAAAAAGCAATTTTCTCCAAACTAATACTGCCGCCTCCTTCTTGGTCAGCTGCTTCTATTCCAAAACACTCCACATACCCATCACAGGTGGCAGTTTTCATTTTATGCTGTGAAAACGGAGCACCTTGTTTTGAGAGAGGTGATAGGAAATCTATTTTCCTGTCATAAACACTTTATTTACTGCCTGAAAAGCACCTAGATTCCCCATATAAATCTTTGTGGAATTTAGCCCCATTTCCTGTGGGTTTATTCCTGAAACGTTCCTTACTCATTTTGATCCAGTTTTCACTTGAGCACAGTGCTCTTAATATTAATTAAAATGTATTTGCAGAAAATCCAAATCAGGCTTTTAAGATTTGGCTATTAAAGTGGTGGAGAGTGTTTCTCATTGGAACAGAGTGTCATTTTCATTATAACTCCCCTTGCTAGAAGTGCTGGTTTTGGCTTTCTGAGTGCTCCAGCCAAACTGTTGAGTATTGTTTTGCCACATAGTCAGGTACCCCACATACATCTACTCGCATTGTAGGGTCAGGAGAATCACCTAGGTCGATCAGAAGGAAGAAATTAGTTTTCTTCTGTTCAATAACGTCAACTTAAGAAGTCAGTCTTGTAATCTG
>NW_010519441.1:0-4440 GCF_000687285.1 Phaethon lepturus | reverse complement strand
TTTCCCTACCTGCAGTTCTTAAACACCTCATCCAATCACGAAAACCTGAACCTGGACAACCCTGCGCTAACTTCCACGCCGGTGTGTGGCCATAAGATGGCTGTTACCACGCCGTTCCACAGGGACCAGACTTTCAAAGCTCAGAAGGAAAATCATGTGTAAGTCCGTTATCATGTTGTCTTGTTGGATTCACGAGGGTTCTTTTCCTTGGGTTTGCATGCAATCAAAGTACTGGGTCACCATATGCTTCCTGCAGAGTTGTTTTCTAACACATTCAGATTTTTCTTCGTTTGGAGTAAAACTTGTGCTTTATAACTGTGGAGGTAGGTTATTGGTACAGAACATTCATGCATTTAGACTCACCAGGTTTTTAAATAAAGCCATTCCACCCCATCACAGTTAAATAGATGTTCTGCCAGAAAATCAGAATGGATTATCAGGTTGCAGGAAGATATTTGTCTCAGTCTTACATCAGCCACTGTCTGTATGCATGTATTTCTGTAAAGAGGTAATATTTCCAAGCATGTTCCTTTAAAGTTTTTCTCCCTCTTTTTAAAGTTTCAGAACTCCAGCAATCAAGAGGTCGATATTAGAGAGCTCTCCAAGAACACCCACTCCATTCAAAAACGCACTTGCAGCTCAGGAAATCAAATATGGTCCTTTGAAGATGCTGGTAAGAAGGAAACAATGATAAAAGTTGCTTTGATATTAGCGCAGAGGGATGTTCTGGGACTTGGGTATAACGTTTCTTCCTTTCAGCCTCAAACTCCGACTCATCTTGTAGAAGATCTGCAGGACGTTATCAAGCAGGAGTCGGAGGAATCTGCAATAGTGGCTGGCCTACATGAAAGTGGACCCCCTTTGCTGAAGAAAATCAAACAAGAGGTAAATCTCAAACTTACCTGAGGCAATTTAATTCAGCACTCTTTGCTGAGAAACTTATACCAGTACCTTTTCTGTTAAATAGCTGTGTCTGTTTTTCTTTCATGTGAGCCCCAAGATCTTAGTGTCGGTTCTATATAGTATACTAGGCATGCCTAATTCATCTCCCATTGATTTCCGTAGAAGTCTTTCTGCTGTTTTCAGCAGGGGTTTGCTTGGGCCGTTCTAATGCAGTTTTCGTTTGAAACTTGAAAAGAAAAAAGAAATTAGACAGGAATTTGGATTGAATCTTTCTAATATTGGTGAAAACTATAGAAGAACCCCACGGGGACCAAGCTCCATGGAGCGACTTAGAAACCTGAACATTTGAGGACATTGCATTGTATTACTTTGTTACTAAAGTTCTAAAAATACATATATTCTCAATCCTTTCTAGGGGATTAAACTCCTGAATACTGACAGAGCGCTGAGTGCAAGTATTCAAAGTTTTATTAGGTGGGGATTTTTTTGAGAACCTTGAACTTTTTTTTCTGCAAAGAGCAAGGGTGCTGTAAAAGACAGTACTGTAAACATGCATTATGCATGGCTGTGAAGCGTATTTATTCAATTTATTAAGCAACTGTCAGATAAATATCCTGGTCAGTTCGGTACTGGTTTTTATCATCGTGCCTTTCCTGCTTTCAGGTGGAGTCTCCAACAGATAAAGCTGGAAACTTTTTTTGCTCCAGTCACTGGGAAGGAGAAAACCTGAACACTCAGCTCTTTACACATGCGTCTGCTATGGAAGATGTGCCAGTAAGTGCAAGTTTTCACACCACCAAATGATTTTTCTGTTTTGCATCCCTGTTCAGTTCTTAAATGCAAGAGAGAAAATATTTTGTCTGACCTTCCTCACAAGTAGGCATTATTCATTATTTCCATATTGTTTTCTTGTATTAAGCATGAGAAGCAAAATCCCACTTTTAATTAGATCACTGTGCTGTCTATATGAGGTAGCAGAAGATGTAGTCATTGTGCAGCCCACAGTCTTTGTAAAGAGCCTGGAGGGCGTCTGCACCTGTGTACAGAAATGACTAGGTCACGGAGTTAAAACTGATAAAAGAAAGAGAGAGTCTGCTCTGGTTTGTGCAAAGGAGACCTTGCATGAGCACGGTTCCCTTTGCTTCGCCAGGACCGTTCCATGTCACTGTTACACTTGCACTCGAGAGTTTCGCTGGGTGAAAAACCTTTGCACGTGACAATGCTCCTGCAAAGCCAAGTCCCAGGGAGCCCAGGCTGAGCTCTGCTCCCAGGCTGAGCGCGCTGTCTGTGACCATCCCCAGTTTTGCACTGTCTGCAGTCAGGCTGAGTTTGCTTTGAATTCAGGTTGTTCTCTTGAGTTACTGAAAACCATTTTTTTTTTCTTTTCCTGTTCAGAATCTTCTTACCAGCTCCATTTTAAAGATGCCTGTGTCTGAAGAGGATGGTAGTTTTCACAAAACATTTTCAGTACCTAGGAACAGGCCACTAGCTAGTCCTCTGCAGGTAACTATTCTTTGATAAAAATACCCTTTGTATATAAAAATACATACATATATTGCTTTCTCACAACCTGATTTTAAGTTTTGAGTGTGGAAGAACAAAATGTTCAGCTGAGCATGGTTGAGGAGCTCCCTTTACTTGTGGAGCCTGAGGACGCAGTGGCTACAGCTGTGCCAGGAAGCCAAACAGGGCAAAGCCCCATGCGTGGCGCATTGTAACTCGGCGGGCTCCAGTGTCAAACTAGTAGAATTGAGAATTAATGCAAGCTAGAGGCTTTTTTCTATAGACTTCTTGTAGGCGGCTCTGCTGTTCTGGAGAGCAGCAGAGTTGCGTGGTGTGGTGGTGACCAGAACTTGTCACTGGCCTCGGGGCGAGAGGAGAGACTCTGGCACTGCCCGGCTGGCCGGCACAGATGTGGCCAGTATGGCCCATCCAGCCAAGCACCAGGATGGCCTTTCCCTGAGGGCAGGCTGAGGTTGCACCAGAAACGCCGTTGCAACTGGTGGTCTGAAGGGGCCTCGTAACCCTTATGGCCAGTCGTATGTCTTGGGATCTCTGAACTGAATTAAATGTGCAATTGTTGTAATGTAACCCACATGTGAGGCTGGCTTTTATGTATTTATGCTTTTTCCAAGTATTAACAAACATATGTTTGCTATACTTTAAAATATAGCTGATCCAAAGCCTACCAAAGTCGTTAGCAGCCTCTTTGTCAGCTCCTGTGGGCTTTGGATCAGGCCCACAGCAAGTCATTCAGAGAACGAAAAGCAGCGTAGATAATCATCAGTTATGCTCCCACCACCGCCTGTATTTTTGAGGTAGATGTGTAAGTGATTTTATATCCCTTCTCCACTCGGACAAATTGAGGGAAAATGTATCATTTTCCAGGGTGAGTCGCTGTCAGAAAGGAAATTACAACTCCATAGTTCCCGACTTTCAGGCAGATAGTCCACATGGCTGATCCTTTCTTTCCTCCCTCTTTACAGAATTTACGTTACGGGTTTTTTACAGTAGGAAGGAATGAACAAAACCTGTTTTTGATTAAGCATCCCTAGCTGGGCATTATAAAGCGAGAGATCAAAATTTCACACTTGTCCCCATTTGGCACAGTTTGCCATGGAGTCGTGTCGTAGTTTAGCCCCAGCTGGCAATGAAGCAGCACGCAGCCGCTGGCTCGCCTCCCCGCCGCCCTAGGTGGGATCGAGGGGAAAATCAGAAAAAAACCACCTGTGGGTTGAGTTTTGGGTTTGGTTTAATGGGACAAACAGTTTAAATAGTTTAAAACAGTTAATAGGACAGCAAAGGAAGTGGAAATGATAATATTGCTGATAAAGGAATAAACAAAAACATGTGATGCGCAGTGCAACAATTGCTCACCACCCGGTGATCAACAGCCTGTCCTCGAGCAGCGAGTCCCACCCCCCCGGCCAGCTCTGATTTTATATACTGAGCATGACGTCATATGGTAGGGATTTTGGCCAGCCTGGGTCAGCTGTCCCGGCCGTGCCCCCCCAGCTCCTTGCGCACCTCCGCGCTGGCGGAGCATGGGAAGCCGAGATGTCCTTGGCTGAGTATGAGCACTACAACTACTCAGCAACAACTGAAAACATCGGTGTGTTACCAACGTTAAATTCTCATACCAAATCCAAAACACGGCACTATCCCAGCTACTAGGATGAAAATTAACTCTATCCCAGCCGAAACCAGGACAAGTAGGTTTGTATTTTGCACTGCGGAGTCGTCGGATGAAAAGCAGCTTTGGAGAGCAGGGTCTGCGTCTCCCCTCTGCCTGGGGCTGTCCGTGGGGGCCGCAGGCTTCGCTCCCTATCGCTTATTTGCTCTTTTCTCACCAACCATGTTGCTTAGCTGCAGCATGCTAGACAGCGAAGAGGAGGGTTTGAAGATCCTCGCTCTCCCCGCTGCCTCTGCGTTAGGGCGGTTGCTTGGGGACTGAATCCCGACCATCTCGTGGTGAAGGAGCCCAGGGCTGAGGCTTTGCTGGGGTCGCTGGGCCTCCCGGCTGGCACGCGGGAGGAG
>NW_010519440.1:47554-57971 GCF_000687285.1 Phaethon lepturus | reverse complement strand
GGCTGGAGAAGCCACCGCTCTGACGCCTCTGAAGGAAGGTTTGAAGTCCCTGATCTCCACACACCCACTGGGCAGCAGCCAGCAAGGAGCAGCCATCCCCTCTGCCTGCTAGCACTTCCTAAGCCAGGATCTTCAAGTCTTGACGAGCCCCGGTTGTATTTTGGAAATCGGCCTTATCATACTGCAGGTTGATGTAACTCTATCTCGGCCCCCCCCGAGTCCTGATACCACCACCAAGTGTTCACCGCAGACAAAAGAGGAAGCCTGAATGGAAGTTACTGAGGTGAACAGCACTAACCACAGCACAAAGCTCTGAGAACAACTATGACACAAATAATAACCAAAAAAATAACCCAGGCTCTACTAAATAACTCTCTCTACTACTACGCTCATACTACATGCGTTAAGTATGGCTGTCTATCCAACATTCCCACATACCCCACTGCATTTACGGTAAATTTAATTGAACTTTCAGCTACCACCAAGCCAGACTGACAGCCCAGAAGAGCAAGGTCCCCTGTCAGCTTTTTCAGACCTGCTCTGGAGGGATGTCTGTGAGCATCGCTGAGGTTGGCTTCTGCCATGAAAACCATCTACGGCTTCTCTGCAGAGCGCCTTAGCAGAAGAGCCAGCTACTGCAGGCCCTGCCTGGGGGCCTGCAGAGGTGGCAACAGCAGGAAAAGGGAGAACACCTTTCCCTTTGCCACGCTACCCAGCAGTTTGCCCAAGTCCCAGGTGAATTTCCAGCCCTCAGTTTCACAAAACCAGAGGCAATGCTCTGTCTCTGTTCACTACGTGCCTCAACACGGGGGAAGCCAAAACTCTTCCCGTTGCCCAGGACACAGGCAAGCTGGTTGTCCTTGCAGAAGTTCATGAGATGTCCCTCTGCCCACGTGGCTTCTCCTTCAGATAAAAAAGCTTTGTGTGTCCGAGGGGAATAAGGCAGGCCTACCCCACGCTCCAGCTCGCTGCTCCTGAGGAAACCTGTGAGCCCTGCGCTGACAGAGGTTACAACACAAATGCCTGTCCCTTGCACTATGAAGTGAGACCACCAAAAAACTGCTCTAGGCTAAGTTTTGAAGAAAACTACATGAGAAGCACCATTGCATATTGCTGTGACATTATGACTAGTGGCCTTTTTGAGAGAGAGTATGGTTTGCAGGATCACCTTCCTGAAGCATTATACCTCTAAGTAATTTCACTACCAGGAACAGTTTTGTCTCACCATAACTAGACTATCAGCTGTGCTATACAGCCATCAGTTCCCTCTCTATCCACAGCAAGTATAATGTCTTTATCTGGTCAAATGTAATAAAACAGCAAAGGAAAATTCTGTAAGTGTCCTATAGGGTTAACGTTCTCCATTACAGCTTCCATTACAGTTTTCACATGTTAATTCAATCAAGATCTCTACCATGATTTCCTCTTAAAGATAGTAATTGCTGTTTCAGGAACCTCTGATTAAAATATTACTGGAATGGACCACAAGCAGTACTAACATTATACGTATATACAGTCCGCTTTGGAGGTTATAATAACATGAAGAGTATAATAATGTTAAACAATTAACTAAATGCAATAAAAAATAAATCCAATCGGACCTGAGTAAATTTGAAGGATTTTAAGATTATTTTCCACCAGTTACTACCTTCTTTCTATTACAGCTTCAGAAGTCTGCAGGAGTATTTCACGATTAGGGAACGTACACCTAAAACAGTATTTTCCTTCTTGTAGCTTTACTACCCTGTGCATTAACACATTATCTTAGAGAAGGTAGATCAGATCATGCCAGGTCTGTCTTTGGACAGAAAAGGTAGAAATGCCTTCGATGTTGAGACAAGTAGCACTAGCGAGTCACCAAGCAAGGTTTGTCTACCTCTGTAAGTGTGGGCAAGTGCTCGCCCACACAAGCACAGGGAACTTTACCATTTCAAATTATTAAGATCATGCGAACTTTGGAAATGCAATTGCGCTAACCTCAGTGCCCTGGCTAAATTCCCACTTGTGCGTTTTTGCCAAAACAATAACCACCCCTCCGGCATCTACTTAATGTGGTACTTCTGTTAACTGTTCTAAACTGGTATCTGTAGTTAAACAGCTGCCAAATTTCATCTCCAAGATGAGCATTTATTTCAAGAGATATACTAAGTATATATTAAGTATACCTCAGCCTAATTTAGGATGACTTTTATAGTTTAGCAGGCACATACCACCCATCTAGCAGATGGAGGAGGTAAAAACCTACTGATTTATGCCCAGAGGAGGGAAAAGGGAATTCTGCTGTAAGGATACTTATCCTATTCCCTGCAGACACCTTTTTGTGATAGTGAAACAAAAAAAGGTATGATCAGGAAGAGGCCACAGAGCCCATCACTAACAAAGAAAATCCAGAGCAGAGGAAGGGTCCAGAGAAATGGCGCACGTCCATGCTGTGCTCTGGACCAGGCAGGCGTTAAGTGTTTGCTGGAGGAACAGGGCTAAAGGAGGTTTGCAAACATGCACATGCAGAGAGGGGGCTATGACCAAGTGGAGTGCTGCCTCCCACAGAGCCAAACCATGGACAATGTGGGCTTGTGTTATGAGAGAACATTGGGTCACCTATGAAAAACTGACTCTCCACTTTCTACACCTACACGGCTTTTTTCCCCAAATGTTACCATTTCAAATTTTAATGTTATATTTTTTACCTTGACACTTTAAAAAAATATTACTAAAAGTTTATTTATCAAATTAGCATGACTAAGTAATAATGCAGATAAACCTAACAGCACCAAAAAAAAAAGCAACACACAAACTCCAACACTCTAGTTTTACTGCTTCAAAAGAAACAATTGGAAGTAAGATGATCAAGAAGTAAAAAACTGGAGTAACCAAAGGGTTAAAGATACAGTTTACACTTGGGATTTCTCTATAATATGCTCCTCCTTCCCTAGCAGTGCTGCCAAAAATCATCTGACAGGAAACGTAAGATTAAGTTTGTCCTACCTAAGTGAACAAAGAGTGCTCAGAACAGGCAACCAGTTCACTGCAGAGCGGGAACTTTTCTAATCCTGCTGGAATCTGCAGTGCTGCTCAGAAAATATTACTGAAGTTGTTTTCTTTACTTTAACATCTTGCTTCTGGATCATCTCATTCATTTTGGTCACACTGCAGTTCTTGCTGCTTCTCCTATAAAGGTTAACCTAAAGCTCCAAACATAATCATGTGGAAAATGGACATTATTGATTCCTATGGTCCATTGTTCCCCCATTCTAAGTCCCTGAAGTTCAAGTTCAATCTGGAATTACATCATGTCTGGTTTCTCCTGGTTACCAGACGGCTTGAGACGTGACCACAGCTACAGAAAAAACAAACAGCCTTCTTCACGCTTCGGCTCCCCTATCGATTCAAACATAAACTTTTTTTCTTTCTCTCAAGTATGCTTCAAGTATGGAGCATGGTTAATTTAGAGATTAAGTTCCAAATTAGATTATCTAATGGCATCTTAATGGATTGCTGACCCATTTCCTGTGGGATGGCAGCATGCAAGTCTGGCTTGAATACAATTAATTTCTTAGGAAGTGTTCTGAAGATGTTTGCCTAGATGGGAGTGGAAACATAATGTTCTGAACATCTTTCTGCATTACAGAGTTGGGCAAAACCATTAGAGTTAGCAATTTAAATTGATAAAAGACCAGAAATCATTACATGTTCTTTCTATGAATACTGTTACAATCAGGATACTTCAGCACTTTTGTTCTCAAGTTGTAATGAATTGATATTTCCATTCCAAAACATTGCCCAAGGGGATTAGGGTGGGCCAGGGGCGGACGGTATGAACCATTTCTGTAACAGGTGTCTGTGTTTCCTAAAATGTGCTTGCCACAGCAATGCTGCTGACTGTGTTACTTTAGCTGTGTGTTTTCTCGATACTGAACACACACAAGGTACTGTGCTACAAAAGAAATCTGCACCCATTCTCAATTCCCTTCCTGCTTCCTTCACAAATGAGAGATTATCCCATTTGATTGCCTTATCAGCATTACTATCATAAACCTGGAGCGGTGCTGGGGGAAAAAATGATGCTTGGAAAGCCAAACACCCCTACAGCTAGAGCTGAGAAGAAAACTCAGCACTCTGAGCTGAACAGAGCTCCCCTCAGCATCTCCAGCAACAAACCAGCTGTTGTACTACGCTTATGTGTCAAGGTAACAGACCGAAAGCAGGAAATGCGAACCTAGTGCGTTTGCCTGGGTAGTGTACAGGTAATGCTAAAGTAACTGTTAACCCATAAAACTAACACAGAAAGATTGTTAAAAAAATGAGTATAAGTAACAATAATTCGGAATAAAATTGTACTTGGCAATCGGTGAATTAAAATGTACACTTTGGCAATGAAAATTTGCTTACAGTCTGTGAAAGACTTGCAAATACTCAACATGCTCTAAAAGAGACCCATCACGCCTCCTTTTATGAGTGGTCCCACTGGAATTAATATCAATGGCATAATAAGTGGCTGAGATTCAGGCTCAAGCTCATGTTATCAGACCTAAATACACACTTTTTCTCACTTTCACTCATGTCTTAATTTACTTGTTGCATATGCTCTTGCTTTCACACAGCGACTGAGACGGTATTTTCCTAATTGAGCCTTACAGATTTTCACAGCTTCCCCTCATCTTCTGTCTCTAGCAAAACAGTTATTAACACAGAACTGTGGTTATGAATAAAGAAGGTTGGGGTTTTTTTTAATCAATTCTGAGTATCTATCTTCTTCATATGTACAGCAAAAAATTGACCTAAATGATCTTAAAAGTACCTGAAAACTTAATTCTATTGATATGCTTAAATGTTCAAAGTGCAGCAGCCATAATAGAATAGAAACCACAAATGCTGTAAGTAAGCAACAAAACAAAACAAATCGTAAATTGTTAGGGTATCAGGAGCAAAATAAAAATTAATACTTCCAAATACCTTACTGAATAACTGGGTTTCCCCCCCTTTTTTAGGATGCTCAAAGGATCTTTTATATAACTAACTCCTTTAAAGATACTAGAATGTTTAATTTAGCTAAGCAAAGTATTAATCTAGTTTTTATTATCACTATTCCTTGCAAGTCTTCTGGTTTTGAAGACTTTGAATGACTTAAAGTTTTGTTGTTTCGTTCTTTTGTCTTGTATTAGTCATGCTCTCTTTTTTTAATTCTCATTTTTTTGCTAAGTTCAGTCTTTGGCATATGGACCACTACTGTCTTATGACTGGGACTTCAAATGCCTACTGATACATAATTTTATAAGGACAGAAAAACCCAGAAAATATATTTTTAAGTCTGTGTATCATATTGTGAAGTCTGTGCAATCTACCCACTATCAGGTATGACAGGAAGGTACTAGTAAGACAACACAGAAATAACAGAGGTTTTATCATCATTCACTCTCCTCAAGTTTCCAAGGTGTGGTTCACCAACAATGCTCCATGAAAATGCTTTCAGCTTGGCCACCTCTGCTACCTGATTTCCTTAGAGAGCTAACACCAAGGCACTGTGACCTTCTTCAGGTCAATTGTATTTCTGAAAAATCAGTATACTTAAAATAACCACAGAAGCCTGCTGTAAAAGGTCAGATTGAGTCCCATCAAAATGAGCACTACAGATTTGAGGAAATCACACAATCAAACAGTTATCAAACCATTTTTGGGGGGAAAATTTGACTGTCTGGACTAGAATATGTTTATTCACCAACAAGCAACAATTCCTGTTGCAATACATCCTTTCTCTTCATGTTAGTCTCAGTGTTGGAGGGCTCACTGCTCCTTAGCCTGCGCAGGTATCATTTCCCTTCTTAGATACTCACCTACATGGGATTTGAAGAGCGTTGTATTCCAGAGCCCAAATCCTAAAAGCCATCTACCCAGGGAGTGCTAACAGTTTGTTTCTTTGTCCGCCAAGGCTGTGTTTAATTCAAGGCTAACCAGGCATAGCCTAGGCCTGTAAAGAGATGCCCATGACAGAATTTGTGCCCAGGTCCATCTGGCAGCACTTTTGAATGTTGGTAGGGTCAAAGTGTCAGGCAGCACTCTGGGGGTGATCTGCAAAGCAGTTTTGTCTATAAAGGTGAGCAGATCATGGAGCATGCATCACCAAAGTTTCCTTGGTCATTGCTTAGAAATCTTTTTCCCCCCTTTCCTTTCTTTTCCTAATTTATGCCCAAGGGTCTTGTGTGATGGGTACTGAAAAGCAGAATTCAGCAAACACTGAGGCAGTGCTTCAGCTGGTATAAACTGGCATTGCTTTGAAGGGGGCTCAAGTGATGACTGATTAAAACCGTTCAAGGATACCCCTAGATAGGCAGTTGTGATATAATTTCCTAACACCTGTCAATGCCCTGAAAAAGCAACACCCTTTGTAGTGGGAGAATAAATCATCCTCTCTGTGCTAAACTAGCTCAGTTTGGACTCACTCTTGCCAGTACACTGAAAACTGTGGCAATTACTGCATGATGGGGATTTATAATGTGAATCACAGCCCTTGAGAAGATGAGGTGAATCCATTAGCTAATTTTCCATTGTACCATTTAATCTATAAGGGAAGAAACGACAACACCTTGCTTTTCTACCTCAATTCTTCCAGATTTAAAATATTATCCCACAAAATTGCAAAAAAGAAAAGTAAAGAAAAAATATTCAAGGCATTTACATTTCAGATTTGTAAGCAGCACCAATTTTCAAATTCCATAATTGCCGTCTCAAGCTGATACTCCAAAACCCCAAAACTTCTAGCAATCCATACTGCAATACAGTGCATCAAAAGGCATTCTGTACATAATACATATACACACTCACACTCATTCAGAGGTACATAGACGTTATATGCATACAAATGTCCAAGAAGTATGCAAAATTATTTAAAGAGTAAGTAGCTAATACTTCATCTGACAGGCTCCCAACCCACAGGCTTCACATGTACAACCCACATTAAGTATTTAGTGTTGTAGATAATCCTGCACATGAAAGAGGTGAAAAAGTGATGTATCACAATTATGCTGATTTGTTTACACACCTATTTAGACAGACACACCTCTACTGTTACCATAATTTGTTATATAGTAAGAGATGTAAAAGATAATAATGAGCAATTTATTAATGTACCAAAGGTTAATGGGGTTTATTTTGTTTACTTTTTTCCCAATCAAAAAGAAACTCTCATTTGTGTAAATCATCCCTAATTATTCTGTTATTTAGGTGAGAAATAAGATGGTTTATATCTTACCTTCATGTACATGTTAGTGACCTAAAGCTACACCAAACAATTAGTCAGAAAAATCTCTATGAATAGTATGGTTATTCATTGTCAAAAACCACCACCACCTCAGACATTTATTATTATACTCAGTTATACCTCTAAGAGCACCATTTTCTTTGGTTTAACCACAAAGCCCCCCCAAAATATGACCTTTAATTCTGCAAATTACATTTTCATTTTTAAAGCCTAAGATCAGTATTCCCTTAAATTTACAAACCCTTCGCATTTGACAGCACAGCACTGTCATTCCAGGTGCTTTATTAAGGTAGTTTTAAAATTCAGCTTACACTAAAGATAACCTGAATGTGTATGGGAGAAATGTTACACGCGTGCTTTGATCAAATGCTGTCACATTTTCCTCTTGGAAGCCTGCTAAAACAGATACTGTAGCTCAATGCAACTTTTTTAGAGGTGGTGTAGGGGTGGAAATAATTAAAATGTTACCTTTGCCAAGTAATTCCCAATGTATCCTCACTGGCACTGGGGTATAAATGCCTGCCGTTTTGATTCATGGTCCAGTCACAAATTCTCAGCTGTCAATTGAAACCTAGCAGTCAGATATGGATCGAGCAGTACTACAGTTTTTAGTATTTAAATGAACACATGCAAACTAGTACTGTACATGGCAAAAGCCTTACTTTCCCAAGAAGTAACTTTAAAGAATAAAATAGAACAAACAAACGAAGAAAAATAACTTATCCTGAGAAATAAATGCCTATAGGTTTGCTTAATATAATGCTACTTTAATACGCTCCTTTATTAATAAAGCATAAAAGAGTAACTAGTGTTTAGCACATAACAATTAGCCATTATTAGATTACAAACTGAGCTGGAATAAAAGCAAATGTTAATATTCAATAGTGAGATACTTTAAAAAAGGAAATAAAAATGCTGTTTTCTCTAAGCAATGCTCTATATAGTGTGTATTAAGTAAAGGTCAAATATAATCAGTATCTTGTAGCATGCATTTTGTGAAACATAGAAGACATGCAATTTATAGAAAATTTGCCCAAATTAAACAAACTGTATGTCCTTATCATGCTATTTAATAAGGGTAAAGGTATTTTGTAATTGAATTTTATTAATCTAGTGTTACTGAAAGTGGTATTACTTAGCAAGGGGTGATAAAATAATCTAATCTTGCTTTAGACTCAGAAAAATAGCATTTAAAATACTTTATTGCATTTTAATATAATGAGGAATGAACTAAATGTTAGCTGAAACAAATTCTTCCCAGATCCTCAAATCATCAGTTCTGCCTTCACAGATTGTTCAAGCAACCCTCTATAGCTCTGTTTATTTAACAGCTGGCCTATAGTGTTAGCAGATTTATTGAAAAGATACACTGCTTATTTTTAAGTTTAAGAAAGTGAACTTATCTGGCTTGAGAAGAAAACATACATTTTAACCTCTGTATGGTCATGCTGTATATAAACTGCTGTACCACTAGATATGACACAGCACTTTGAATTGAAGATAATGTTATGGCTGAGTTTAATTGCATTCAATGCATTTTAGTTTTCTCTATCCATATTCGCAGTCTTTAGATAGTGCAGGCAACAGCAAACAAACTACAAGAAACTATTTTCACAGGAGCACAATTAATTGCAGTCTTTTCCTGAAAAATACAAACGCTGAGGACAAGACAATATTGCAAATCTGACCCTGTCTGGCTGTTAGACTCATAAGCTTCCTGCTGTTATGGTCTGAGAAATGGAAACGTTCGTCTCTGATGTTTTCATAGGGATTGTTCCTTGTTTGTTATCTAAAGAACTCCAAGGGACCTTCTAAAGGCCATTAAAAGCATGACTAAACCACATGAAATTAACCAGAAAAGGAAACATGCAGTAAAAAAGTTTGCTAGAGGTAACAGTGAATAATACATTAAATATGTTTAAAGAAAGGGGTAAGTAAATATTTGGTTTAGTCACTATACAAAACAGTATTGTAAACCTGATTTTAATATTGAAGACATAGTAAAATGTGTCAGCTCAGTTACTCGATGTACAGTAGATGTACTTCTGCTGTAATTCTTAAGAATGTCATCATCTTCATTACAGATGCGTATTTTAAAGCTTTATAACTTAGCTATAAAAACTCACTTCCAGCTGAAACACAAAACTGAAGGTTAAACAACTCATTTTCTTCTTTCACAAAATATAAACTCTATAAATAAAAGCCCTGTGGCTGATTAGAACCATAAAAAATACTAAAATCACAATCTTAGTGTTACCAAATGATTATACGCACTTAGGCCTAGCTTGAAAATCTGGCAAGCACTTAGCTTGCTATAGAATCTGCCTTTTGGGGAAAACAGTAAGGGACTGATACATTACATTTTAGTAAATCAGCTTCGGCACTAAATCATTACATTCTTCCCACAGTCTGTACGAAAACTTTTCACATGTACAGTTAGTGTGTTAAATTTATCATTAAGAAACCTACAAAAAGAGCTTTTCAAACCTATTTCATAAATGTTAGTAATGACATACTTCACATTATATACAAACATACATTCCTCAATACATACACATCTAAATACTGTAATGGTAATAATAGAACATGTGCATTTTATATATATACTGTAGACACACACACACGCGTATATGAAGATTCATGCTACGCCAGACTTGTAGTTAGTGTAAACTGTACTGGTATTCACTGCACCAACCGTGCCATACTTGGGGTACTGACAAAAACTTGAAGAACTGCAGGTGTGTATGACAACGGGTTCTGTGATAAGCCCAGGACTGCATCAGCTGTGCTGAAAACCACCTTCCCAATGTTAAAAACTACTGCTTCACACTCCTCAGCAGGCTCACACAGCTGCCATGTTGTCTTTAAAAACTAACCTGCCAGGAAAAATATTTTTTTTTCTCCCTCACATAAAATTTCCCCTCCCAAATCACTCCTGCTTAGAGATCAGGATGTCTAAGATTTAGAAATATACTTTCAAAACTATGTAAAAAAATAATTTTCAAAGACTGCATCTGCATCGCTCACGTGTGTTGAGTGCTTTCTGGGTAAAAAGGCTGGAGAAGCTTCAAAGAGCTCCAGGAGCCCTGGCTCCATTTGATGGAAGGAGACGTCTGTTCACAGAAGCAGCAGGAACGCTGCCCTTGGAGGATGTCCAGACAG
>NW_010519440.1:37562-47523 GCF_000687285.1 Phaethon lepturus | reverse complement strand
GGGTAAAGCCTGGGGGCACAGACCTGACATGAGTACCACGCTTTGGAAGGATGTAGGGTGCTTTAGTAGAGTATTTTGAGTGCTATATGTTGTCTGGAGTCATACTGAAAGCTTTGTGGCTACTGAGAGTCCTCAGTAACTTAGGTGACCTCTAAAATCATACCACAGTGTTAGCTGGAGACGAGAAGGCACATTCACTCTCACCCACAGCAAGACACCTGAAAGAGTTCCTCTGCAGGATGTGTGAAAGGGAGAGGCAGGAAACTACTCGAAGGCTACTTGAGAAAACTTAAGTTCCTCAGCAGAGGGACTTAACAAATAGTCCTCATGAGACATTTAATGAATGCTGAAAAAGATTACTTTCTCAAAAATATGCTATCAATGCAAATTAAGTGACCCGATTTGGCATGTGACATGGTGAAAAGTCTTTCCTAGAAGCCTGTTGGACAGCCCTGCTCTTCTGTCCCACGGCTTTGTCATTTTCAGCAAGGCAAGCAACATGAACCCCACTTCAATAACACCTTCCATCCATGAAACATTATCACTGATTTTTTAAAATTTCTCTCTCACCTAACCACACAGAAAAAGTACATGGGTCTGTACTCTGAAGTGGAAAAGGATGCCCAACCTTGCAGCAGATGGGGAAACTTTACAGGCAGCCCTGCCATCTGCTAGGACGTGGAGCCGCAGCGGTCTCTCATCGCTGTGATACTTCCTCACTGCTACACTCACGAAGCAGCAGAGAGCACAAAGCCCGCTGCAAGTGCTCCTCCAGGCAGGCAGTGCGACCCCCCCACCCACCTCAGCTCTGTCGTGGGAGGGGGCCACAGGCCCAGGCAGAAGCAGAGCAGCAGACCGAGTGCTTCTCCTAACTCTCATCTACCTGAAAGTCATCCAGCTCCCTGCTCCTGTTCTGCCCCTGTAAAAAGCCAGGAAAGTGATTTTGGTTTGCACTTTCCAGTGCTGTGACACGTACTGATGTGAAGTTCTACCCAAGAACTAGATTTCACTATAGCTGCCTGTCCAGTTTAAAATGGGCATTTCCCAAGCACAACCATCCCGCAGATTTTTAAGTATGCAAATCCTGTGTACATTAAAAACCCACAGTCAACAGCTCAATCTTTAATCATAGCCTGAATAATTTTTACGGGTTAATATTTAAGCCGGTTTTGTATTCTCTTATTTAGAGAGTAGCTGTCTAACATTCATTTCAAGCTTCTGTGATTGCTAGTGAAAGTAGGTAATAGGAAAGTGTAATAGGAGACTGTGCTATAGCTTCTGTTAGTTGAGAAAAGCCCATAAAACTTAACATTTGCATATTGTCATTGTTTTAACTGAAACTTCCTTTAAATGTGTTTCCTTTCCATCAAGCGTATGTGAAAGGTGACCTCTTATCCATTTACATACCTCCCTAGTGGTCATGTAACCCAGTTTTACGTCAAACTGTCAATTATGATAAGGGACACAATAAGAACAGCCTAAGTGTTGATAACCTGTTTCCTGGCTTTACTCAGAAGTTCTGTTTAAGAGTCCACTTGTGTTCTTCTTTCAGCCTTCTGCTGAAAGCGAAAGCAACATCCACCCAAAACATTTTGCAAACAGATACTCTGTGTTCAGTGGACATTTAAGTTTACAGTTTCCATGATGAATAGTATGAAGACAACTCCATTTTGAACTGTGTGATTCAGTAACTAAAGGATGCATCTGGTAAGAACAACTTCCTACCGAAGAGGCAGGGCAGTTTGGTGTGCAGGAAATAAAAAGCTAGCCACAATTTTCTGATTTTGCATTTTAAAGACCTGAGGTGTTTCTTATTACTATGTACATGGCAAACAACTCGCTCATAACTGTCAAAGCTGTGTGAAAATCATGCATATCACACACCCTACCCGGAAGAGAGAAGCTCCAGTGAGAGTCATGCCATTGTGTTAGTCAGTGGAAAGACTGGAAGAGTTCACTAGCTCCTCAGTAACTGGGCCAGCCTGGGTTAGCACCGTAGCAGACAGGAAAGTTCTTAGAGGTCACTGTCTTCACAGACCTCAATAGCTATCCTGCTTATTAATATTTTCTAGTAAAAAACAGAATCACCCATATAAGGCTCCAAGGTGCGTTAAAAATAAATTACCAAGAAAGAAAACCTGCCAGTTACTTCATTCATTCCAACAAAAATCTTATTTGTGAAACCGTTAATCTGTATTTGCAGTAAGTACAAATATCTATCCATCCATCCATCTTTTCATACTGTTTACACAGTTAAAGTGCATGACTAGTATTTCTGGCAACATTCAAACTTTATAGCCAGAAACAACATCAACTCGTCTCTAAGTGTCTATCATTTCAAGAACATAATAAATTTCATGAACTTGAAAACAGTAACAGAAGGAGGCTACAGAAATGCCGTCACGTAACTATGAGAATTCTGATCATTAAGACTTTGTTACTGAACTAATGAACTCTCCATTAAAATTATTTAGACGAAAGAATGCAGACACAATTGGAATCTGCCAAGGGATTTTATTCACTTCTAGAAGATGGAGTTTAACTGAGTTTCCTCAATTTTTGCTTTTTCCTATAGTCTAGGCTTAGAAACTACAAATCTTCACTAAATGCAAATCAGAGAAAGAAGGGGGAAAAAAGGTACTTCCATATAACTGTGAATTTTATCTAACCTTTCTTTGATGCACAATTAATTTAAAATGTTTCTCAACACAGGTGATGAGCATCAAGTACTAGATTTGACTTTATAAAATAATCCTACCTACAACCAATAGTAACCTAAGAAAAACTTTCTCAGTCAGGTACTAGCCCTTATCACTTCCCTCGTCCCTTCCTGTGCTGCCCTCTCTGCAGTTACATCATCAATACTTAAAAACTCTCAGAAGCTGATGCTGAATCAAGAAAAGCAAACCAAGTGGTCATTAACAATTTATAATAGACATTGCGGGGGGGGCAGGGGCTGACATGACTTTTTTATCACAAAATTTTAAGATATGTGTGATTCTCTAGGAGCCACTGAAGCAAGAGGTATGTTTTGTAACAGTTAATGTCACAATATAGAAATACCTGGCATTTCAAGGCAGGTAACAGGAAGACCCACCAGCAATTGCAGAGGAAACTGGACTGCACAGTTATGGTTTCTCATTAGAACTTTGTCTTCCTAACTGTCAATGCAGCATGCTAAGTAATACATGTAACAGCATATTTTTCATAGTACCCAGATCAGCAAAAGCAACTAAACTGCCCCCATTGGTGCTATTAAGCACCGCCTTTCAACGCTGTATTCAGTGCTTCCCATCTAAATGTGAGTACTCCAGGTAGGTCGTGCTATAAATTGTTTACTGGAATTTCTAGTGAAGTTCCAGTAAACTATCACTTTGTCAGAAGACTCCACGTAAGTGTGTAACTTAAACTTTTAAATTTATTGTGGTTACTGTAATTTAGACAGGCTCCATAATGGTTCTTTTTAACAACAATAAAAAGTACTCAACAGTACATGTCAATATTTCTCATAACCAGAGAGAATAAATCTTCATAAAGACTCCTCCAATGAAGTAAAAAATTTACCGGTGACAATATTTATTCTTGAGGGGTCAGTGTGCATTACAGGGTATGGTGAATGTTTAAAAGACCTCTCTGGAACTAAAACCATTGGCTTTCTAATTTAGAATTTCTCTCCACTAATACAAGATGATTGATTGCCTTTATTTCATGTACCCCTTGATTTTTCCTTTAATTCATCATGGGCTGCTTTAAGCCAAATGCATTTAAAATCTGTCACAAGGAGAGTGGTCTCTTTTAAATTGTTGTAAAGTAATGAAAGGACACAGTAAATCAATCTCATTTCTGCCTTACCAAAGGATAACCTTTGCTCTATTAAAGTTGTTTAGACAATCTCAGTGCTCTACCTCACTTTCTGAGTAATAAACATATATGGCACTGTCATCTCAGAGATGCCTTTAGGATTTCAGTGAGTGAAGGTAACTAATTAATTAGAAACTTATACATACGCACTTATGTATTTGTATATATCCACTTGAAAAAGCTTTGTTGTTAAAGTATTCTGTGTTTTCAAATGGTTTCAGCAGTACATACTATTGCCCTAATTTTGTACATATTTATATGTGTAAGCATACACGCACACCCCCCAAACACACTCAGGTACATACATCCATTGCGTAAGATAGAAAAGAATAGAGAATTCACAGCAAAGCTGAAACCATGATAGAATTTTAAAATTTACTATATGGCTCACTGGTCACCAATTGATGCTTGTGAATTAATATAAGGAGTCAATGAAGCAATATACTTTAGAAGGGAGAGCACTGATTTCACACAGTGGCACTGAAGAACTTTTCTGTTTATAAAGCATATGTGAGACCTAATTTATTTTCCCCTTCCCCCTAAGCCAGCTGGCCACGTTTTACCATGAAAGGGAGTATAAAACATAGTGCATGTAAACACCGAAGACTGTGAGGACCCTTGAGATCCCTCTCACTTTTATGTTCCTATGACACGGCTGAACCTCCAAATTTATTTCCACCTACACAAAGCAAAAAATATATAGAAGATGCATGAAATAAGCAATATATTATTTATATGTCATAAATTCAGCCAAAAGAAAACAAAGTGTGTTGCCACTACCTTCTGGCATGCAACAAGAAGTTGCGTAAACAGTAGCAAATTTGCAGAAAAATTGTGTCTAAAAACATGTAGTGGACAAAAAAAATTTTTATTCACATCCCCAAGTTAACTGGATGTCAGAGACTTTTCAAAGGATAAAATTTCACCTTTAAAGGAATCCAGAAATTACAGGCACTGCATTTAAAAAGAGAGATGGTGTGTGTGTTTTAAAACACATGAAATATATACTGTATCTTTTTAAAAGAACCATGTTATAGTAATTATAACACATTTCATAATACAACAATCTTTGAGAGGTTAAAAAAATAGCAATACACAAGAAAATTTACTGAAAAATGAATGGTTGGCAAAACCACTAATTGTCATTTGGTATTTTCATAAAAGTGTACAGATGTTTCCAGTTAGGTCTCACTGGTTAAAAAAAAGGTTGGCAAAGCATCAACTATCTAGAATAAACGATCATCTTTATGATTTTCTCTGAACTCTGCATGTGGTGACCTTTAAAACGGACATACTGCCACCTTGCCCTGGGAGTGGGTAGGGATAGGGAGTTCCAGATGAAGCACACTTCAGCTGTATCCCAGAAAACACAGAACAGGTAGGTTTTACTGAAAAATGAAACAGGCATGTGTACCAACTGTTGACAGGAACCCAACTCTGAGAAAGAAATACAGTACAATAAATACAAAGGACTATTCAACAGCCCTTTCTTATTGCCACATTCAGCTTTTTTCCTTGTAACATTTTACATGCTCTTAATTTCAAAGTCCTCTACTGTTAAGATCTAGGAGCCACACAAACACACATCATAAAATATGTTAAAGTTCTAACAGGTCTGAATTTATTCCTGTTACTAGCTATGTAGCATTTCTGTATATGCATGGCCTTGCTACTGACTGCAGCTAATTTGTTTGTAAGCCATCATTAATCTCGGCTGTATATTTTCACAGTTTGGATAAACACTTCATTTGCATTAAATTTACAGCATTAATGAGATGTGAAATTTAAAATGCTACTTGAAACATAAATGATGTAAGAAACTAGAACAAAAATGTGGTTTTATCACACTTTAAATCAGCAGACCAATTAAAACCTATTAAACTAGAAATGATGATGTGTTGCACTGTGAATTTGGTTTTGTAACTCATCTTCTAGAACTAAAATGAAGAAATGTAGGCTTAAAGATATGGGAAAACAAAACAAAACAAAACAAAATAGCTTGAAAATAGTAAGTTGGACTTGTTTTGGAAATCTTGCTTATTTTTTAAACTGACTTTGAAATGAGTATTTGTTCTTTATAGATCTCATTCTCTTTCCCAAAATTCTATTAAAGATTACATGTATGAGCTCTTGAAAAATAAAATAATTGAAAGAAATATGATCAGAAGTTCCTTAAGATGGCATAAATCTAATAAATAAAGCATATGCTAAATTGATGTTTCTCAAAGGGCTCAGTTTTGTTTTGAATAAACTTCATCTTCAGATGACAAATACTGAAACCCTTGCGATCCCAGTCTAATCCAAGATAACACTGGCAGCACGTAGGAAGGTAATATCGCAAAAGCTTCTCTATATCATTATGCCTATGTGAAACTTGCCCACCTGTTGCTGGTGTAGGAAGGATGGGTCTCTTGGGCTTAGTCCCACATATCGATTGGCTTGGGATGTGCCTGAGGCTGTGTAGGCTGATTAAGGAAGAACAAAACAGATTGATAAAAATACCAACCTATCATAACTATTACCCTGTACAAATATGAGAAATCCAGAGTTATGATTTTGCAATATATAGGATGTGTCTGTGTTTTTCCTTTATTTAAACTTCAATAGAATGCAAAAGAAAAATTGGACCAAATTTGGAAAGGCATGTGTAAATTCCTATAAACTTCAATGGAAGCTGTATGTGTAAATCATAATGATGTCTCTTGTTAAATAAAGGTCCCCTGATTAATTTTTTTTTTTTTTTATAAACAAGGTATGTATTTGAAGGAATCATGAGCCTGGTTCTCATTCCCATTACACCAATCTAAGGCATGAGTGAAATCACTGAGATTACAATGTTGAGAGAAAATACAAGTGCACACTTATTATTCGTACTGCTGTGAAGTCCCATCACAAGCAGTAAAAGAACAACAAAAAATGGAAACAAAAGTCCAGTTTACTTATGTGGCACCGAATGAAACTTTACAGGCCTTTGGAAACAGGATGTGTCTGATTAGTATTCTCATGAGAAGGGAGCTAGTTTTTACTATGCAGTATGATATTAAATATTGAGCTCCCCTATGCATCAGGAAACATCATTTTCCCAGGGGGACAACTTAAGGAAGTCTCTTGCTGTCTGCTATAGAAGATTAAAGAAATCCATCTCTGAGGAGAAAGGGCATGGTAGGTGATGCTGGGATTAGTTACAGGATATGGACCCTTCACCTGTAGGTCACATTCCTGTCTCATCTCTGCCAGTAATCCCCAAAAGCCATTACCATCTCATGGCCTTTGGTGGCACTTATGAAACGAGGTAGGTGGTCTTACTCCAGTTCCCAGATGGGGAAGTGGGGAGATGTCCTCACTGCAACTTGCAGCATCACAATCTGGAAACTTGCTGGCAGACAAAGCAAAACTACTAAAATTGAACAGACACACACGAGGATGCCAGTGAGGAGCTAGATGGGAGTTCTTGCTGAATTGGCCTGTTACTATTAAAGTCACACAGCAAATACAAGCAAACAAAATCCATTAACTTAAAAAAAAAAAAGGTTTTACACAGTAAGCAGGCTTTACTGAAAAACAGTCATAAAAATTAATCAGTTATTAGAAGGAAATTATGGTGGAGGCCACAAGGTTCCCCAAATATTATCAAAGCCTGCTGTTCTTTCTCATTCAAAACAATTTTGCTATTGCACTTCAGACTGAAAAGCAGTGCTAATCATTTGCCACTTTATTCTCATCAGACTGAATAATAATAACTTGTTGGCCAAGCATGTTTTTATATATATCTCTATATACATATTTTCAACCAAACAATCAGTTATTGCAAATAAAAATAAAGCTATGCCTTAAAATATATTTAGTATTGATTTTCTCATTAAGTTGACATTAGCACTCTGTGTGGCAGGCCTATTATGACTGATAATACAGTTTATAGGTCATATATCAGCAGGACATGATCCCTCATCTTTTGCTATTTTCTTCATCAACAAGCTATGTTCTTTCACTTTTTTGCTCTTACAGTTACTGATCCAGTTTCAAAAGGTTTTACCAAGCATATAGACTACTGCACTGCTCTGAAAAACACAATACTCTGAACATGCAGCATTTATGTGCTATGTCATACGCAGAACTGGCACATTCAAATAGAATTTGCACATAGGGGTTTTTTTATTTTTATTTATGTGCTGTAGTGACAGACATTGGATTGCTAGGCAAGAAGTTACTTGCACACTGCTGTGAAAGCATGAGGAGGCCTTATTTCAAGTATCTAAGCCGAGATGTTCTAAGGTTTATGGGGAATCAGGTACTCAAGTTTCAATGAATTGCACAAGAAACTGAGTGCTGACTTCATTTGAAAATATATAGTCCAAATTTTTATCTTAGTAGTAGGACAATGAACAGATCAGGTTTTTTTTCGTGTAATGATGAATAATATGGTCTGATTACCAGAAAACATCCTAATGCAGTTCTGACATTGTATTGGTTCTTTTTGCCATTTGCCTTAGAAACCGTGACCTCATCTGAGACAGCTATTTAGAACAGGCATGATCATGTCAAACAGGAAGCAGAATGAAACTGTGAATACTTGAAACTATACACTAACTCAGTTTTCTCAGATTTCTATTCTGGACCAAAAGTTTAGAGCAACAGCTTCTTGTTTGCTGCTAAGCCTAATTCTTAAAAGGTGCAAGAACCGTACCACAAAATAACAGGAAGGATATAGATATACTTTACCACCTTTTAACAAAAACTTCTGCTATACTAAAAGAACAGCTAAAATACTTCCATAAATCTACTCATGTAATTATTTGTTTATACTTAAACAATAGTTTGTCCAGAAATTACTACTATCATTCTATAACAAAGGCATAACCACTTTTCCTCCTTTGTATCTTGGACATTCCTGTGCACTTGAGCCTCATCTCTGCTTCACATTCTAATGAAAATATGTGAAGTAGATATTTTCTACTATACCTAGGAAACATACAGTTTATGGTGTCTGTTAACGACAGACCAAAAGTTAGGGACTGGATTCACAGTTCAAATACTAAACAGGCCTAAAGCAAATAATTTTAAACTAACAGACCCTAAAGAGATTAGTATTTTTAAAGACTGGTAAATTTTCTTCCAAAGTGTACGTTTTGAAGCATCTACTAAAAATCTTCATCGCTCTGCTAAATACTGGTAACATTGCCCATGACCAATCCAAATAAAAGTTCAAAGACAACAGAAATGCAGAAAGTAGTTGAAAAGCAACATTCTGCATCACTGAGCATAAGATGAGTATTTGGAAGAGAAGAAATTACTATACATAGTAACACTTTTGCTCTTATTTCCATTGAAGATAATAGGATAAATAATATGGTCCTATATAGTAATAAAGAGCTTAAAACATTAAAGTTAGGGTTTGGGGTTTGTTTTTTTTTTTAACGTACAGTGGATCTACCCATCCACTGAAGCAATGACAAGGAATTAAAATTTTCTTTTGCCACATCAGTTGTTTTTGCTAAAAATGACACAACCTATATCAACATGCAATTGTCATAGCTCGGATTCAGTATGCGTTGTAACAAGGCTTGATTTCTGTAGGAAAGCTCATTGAGGAGCAAATTATCCAATCGCTGTTTGGAATTCCGCCTGCGGGTCATTGTAAAACCTTGCTATCTGGGTGTGCTTCTCAATGTCTTAACAATGTCCACCTTAGATGAACAACCATGTTTTCTTTTTCTTGAACAGTGGTCAAATATGCAGGCTTTTCCCTTTCATTTTTGTTGTCATGTCACAAACTTTGGTTCATGCAACATGATGCATTGGTTGAAATTTGGGCAGGAAAAGCTTTGCAGTCAGATCACATTAGCTCTCCATGTAAAATGATGAGCATCCACTTGGTCAAATAGTAGGAAAAGGCACCTTTTTCTGGCCTCAATTTGAAATCATATCGAATCTTCGATGGACATTTTCTGTTTCCTAAAGAAATACTTACTGGTTGCTGTAGGTGAAGATGCCTCACCTTCAGTGGATGTAGTGATGGGTTTAGTATCTGTCATGGTCAGGGTCACAGGTCGCACCGCACTGTGATGGGGAGAGGGTGCCAAAACTGGAGTAAAATGGCCAG
>NW_010519440.1:29350-37531 GCF_000687285.1 Phaethon lepturus | reverse complement strand
TTTCCCTACTACTTGACCACTGCTGTTAGGCTACAAAACAAAATCAAAAGAATGCCTTGTGAAACATACACATTGCACTTAAGGAACCTACCCACTTCTTTTAGGGTCTTCCAGAATGCCCATCACCATAGTACCTGCGTGCTGGAATGCACTGTTCTAACAAAGCAACAAATTTCTGCGTAGTATTTTCAGCAGGCAGATCCCTCCTCAGATAGGTAGTACATGCTTAAGTAGCAGTACTTTTTTGTAAGCTTTCTTTCTTTCTGGATGCAGCATGCATCAGATTGTTTCAAAATATATTTGCTGTTCACGCAGCAGCTGTGAAACACAGTAAATCCCATGATAGCAGGATTAAACTGACCAGGCATAGGTCCTAACATAGGAAGTATTAAGAACAAATGAGTGATGCAAAACCTCTGTTTTCACTTGCCATACCATTCTGGCTTGGAGCACAACCAAGACTTGACCACAGTTGTCCACAGAAATTACGCATACTGGAAGGCTAGCTAATAATTCACATGTTTGGGAGTGGGGGAGACGGTTAGGATATGATAACTATAATGTGTATGTCATACCATTTGGCCAAAAGCCACCTACCAAAAACACAGAAGCGTGGAACTTTGCAAGTCAAGAGCATAATAAAGACACTTCTTTCATAGATACAAGAGGCAGTCTGCATATGACCTTACTGTACAGGTCATCAAGGTAATATCCTACTTTCTGCATATAGGCACATCTGAATGTGTCAATGTTCATTGGTAAATGCGTGTGTTTAGCCAATGCTGAAACATGCCTTAAGACATTCTGTATGACTGTAAATACTCTAACAGTAAATAACTTGCAGTAAAAATCAGCAAGTAGTAAATAGTTTTTTCAACAGTGGCTGATAACTTTTATCTTAAACTGATTGTGTGTTCTGTGAATCATACATAAGTTAAAATACGGCCACACAAAGTAAAAAATACTGGGGATCTTATTATCAGAAGGATCTTGTCAAATCTGAGATAAGTCAAAGTCAAGAAATGGACTGATGAAGGACCTGATTCAACAGATACAAAGGAAAGGTTAAAAGAGGTAAGCATGACTGTAGTAATGAAATAATAACTGGGCTGAGACAATTACTGCAAGTATGTGCAGAGTGTAAACACACAGAAAAGGAAGGAATTATTTGGAAAGTACGGGAAGTATAAACTTGGCATAATGGAATGAAATAGAGAAGGAGAAAATTTAAAATTAATAGCAGGAGAAACTTCCTGGCAGTGTGATCTACTAGACTTTGCAATGCCCCCAAGGGAGAGTCTTGTTCTTTAGACATCTAAAACCAAAGTAGACAAAAACGTAAGTGCAAATGGAGACCAATCTGGTATTCATAGGAACACTGAGCAGTTAGCAGACTACTTCCCTCTCCAACATCACAAGCCTTATAATGAGAAATAACAGTAAAAATGTAAGCTAATGAGAAATGGCCAATAAACTGCTCCTCTTAATGAAAAAGTGTCACCCTCTAAACATAACCGTATGTTTGGTGGTGGGGGTGTTGGAGCAGGGGTGGGGACAAAAGAGCCACGGAATCCCCAGACCTTGCAAATACAGAAATTGGGTGGTATTTGCCACTTTTTTATTCATGCCCTTAGTTGTCTAAGCTGAGAAGTTACTACTAGGAGTTTAGTAATGGGAGTAACTGTCAGCTGTCAAAGTAGCTTCAAAATAAGAAAGCAGCACAGATTCAAAGGAATGACAATACTTTCACAAATAACACAATTTCCCCAAATAAGTGGCAGGCTACATTAAGTTTTATTCACTAGGTGAAACTTAACAGTTAGATAGATGTCCCTTAGTATGTGTACTTGAAATGAAAATGAGATATATACAGAATATATACAAGACAATTTCTGGAGAATAATGTGGCCTAAAAGTTTACTGAACATTTGCTTGCATGCTTATGTAACCAACGGGTTATAAGCAGGGAACTCAGTAATTACAGAGGTCTTTCCTCAAGAATACAAATTATATCTTTATATTACAGCAAACAGTTACATATTAAGTATGTGTCAATAAGCCCACTGTCTTTGAGTTCTATCTTAGCAGGGGTTTAGGAAATTTTATTTTGTGAGCTCTGTTTCGAAGACCTGCCAGCCTCTAAAACCAGGTGTCTTGGAAACCAGAAATCTGACTGCACCTGCCACAGAACAAAATGAAAATTTTAACTAACACAAATTCAGAAAATCTCTGAGTTACCTAAAATAAATCCCCCAAACAAATGACCCAAGATACTCCAAAACTTAGAGGCAAGTATCCGCACTCACTGATTGCAAGTTGTAGAGACAAGACATCTCAATGTTGCAATAAAACAGGCTCTGCTGTAAGTATAGGAGCTGTCACATAATTCGAAGCATTTGTGGGGAAAACTGTCAGAAATACAGGCAGACCTTATGATAATCTTTTCTTTAAAACACCAAAATTCTTGTCAGTAAGACCTGCTTGCTATGTTAGACTAGATTTTCAGTATGTTTCTGGGGAGCCTGCTGCAGAGGCAAGCCTCCTCCTCTCCTGCCTGGGTAGCCCGGCTGCTCACACAGCCTGCTGGAGGGACAACCACCTCTCAGTTGTGTCTGGTAGCTCCCAGGTCACCGAGCCACTGACCTTGACAACAAGGCTACCTTAGGAGCCTTAGCTCATGTGTTGTGCTAACATATCACAAAAACAAGGGAGAAACCCTTACCAAAACGACCAACTTTTATTAAAAACTAAGAAAAAAGATTCCAGGGAGCTTATGGACTAAAACAGCCAGTGTCATCAGCTTCCAAAAGCAGATGTCTCCAAAGCCTGACTCGAATGAATTAGGACTCAGCTGGAGACCAGGACAATTTACAGCCATGTATCACCTTCTACTGCTCCCTAGTGATCCCGGTCAACAGGAATGCAATGGCTCACATGGACTCCAGCTTAGTCCTTGTGCATATGGTCCAAATGAGCAAACCCTTTCCTTGCTGAGTTATAAGACAAAGAATATACCTATACCCCTTTCTCATATAAACCATGTTTTTCCTGGTGCGATACATAACAGCAGTGCACTACATCATCCCACTTGATCCAAATTGAGGGTGAAATCCTGTGCTTGTTGAAATCCATGGGGAATTTAGTGATTTTAGTGGACGCGGTTTGTGATCCCCCACCAAGTGTCTACTTTTTTTTTTTTTATAACTTCTTAAATGGTAGGCATTGTTCCACATCTGTCCAACATGTAAAACTGAGTCCAGACACAAGACAATGAAACTGAGGTCTGCAACCTCTAGACAGGAAAATAAAACGTCCAAAGTAAGAAAAGGGAAAAGTCATTACTTCAGTAAGTTTAATTCTTAGGGTTCCAACATTTCAGATTCTGACTGCACATTAGATTTCAAATGCAATTATAACCTAGTTACCTGCCTCTTAACACCTTTATTGCATATTGTCACGTTTCCCCAAGTATCTTCTGACTGCACTTCATGGTTTATTCTGCTTTGATTTTTGTAATCTCTAACGTCTATTCTTTTCCTTTTTCAAGTACTTTACCTCTGTTTTCACATTTGTAACACAACATTTGTTTTAAAATTTTGCAGTAATGTCAAATACTGTGCATTGCAATAACTGTTCAGATGTTATTGCTCAGCAAACAAGATAACACAAGAAGGGATAAGTACACACGAGACAGAGCTTGGTGTACCATGTCTAAGAACCTAACTTTTCCCCCTATACTGAAGGTTTCCTGTATTTAAAATTTTAACTAACCTTAGTTGTAGGTAAGCACATACTCACCAGGACTTACACATACATAATTCTTCTTTAACAATCCTAGTTGTTTTTCAGACGTGAGCTAAGGTCCTCCCTCTGACACAGTTTGTCATAGGAAATGGTACACCTGAAATTTTCTTAAAACTTCAGTGTTTTTCCTGGGTGTGCTACATTTGAAAACAGAGTTTATAAAAACCAGTGTTGTACTTTCCCAAATTCTGTTACATGAATGTCAGTCATAAGAAACCTTCCTGAAACATCCATACTTGTCTTTCTTGCATGCAGTCAACAGTGAGGCACTTAAAACTGATATTTAAGTTATCGTAATTAGTTTGCAGCTTAAGATCATAAAGTAGTCCTCAGTAAACAGATCACGTAACTGTCTCCGAGTTGTTGTTTAGGCCTGTCTTCAGACTGATGCTGACATTGCTGCATTGATTTATACTCAGTTCACACTTCTATGGTTACCATTGCAAACACAAAACTAAAAAGCTTTTGAAATAAAGGCCTAGATTCTGGACCATGGCATTTGATAGTAATACAAGCTTAACATTGGCTGTCTTGGATGCCTGAAGTCCTCTGTCCTGCTTTAATTTTTCAGTGTGAAGAGGGAAACTCTCTGGTCAGAAATAGCCCTCTGAAGTTGTCAATACATAGTATTATTGAAAACTGGCTAATAGAAATAGTTTCTGTGACCTGTTCTCCCTTTAACTTTTGCAGTTATGTCAAAAGATATTTTATCATGGAAACTACATATCTACTTGGACAGTATCCACTTGAACTACAAGTGTAAATATTTATAGCACATAATTTAATACAAATTCATTTCGTCCTTATTTAAGGTAAGTTCTAGGCTCTATTTCCAGTTTTCCCTGAGGAGATTCTTACAGATAAATGCATTACAGGTGAAAAATCAACTGTTACCATCAGCTAGGCCATCAATATGCCTGTGTGATGGATTCACAGAGAGACGATGCCTGAGGCATAAACCTCAAGCAAATTGCATGGAGGCAGCTGTGTTAGATAAACAAGCTGTGCATTTGAAAATGGGAGAGGGAAAGAAGCAAACACAATGAAGGTCTGGCAAATTTAGCCCCAATTTATGCTGGTATACATTTTTCTGTTGCTGGATTGGAGGCTAATACAATTTTCAGATCTGTGTGACATTTTCCAGCTTTTTAATTCACACCATCTTGAATTGCAACAGATGAACCCATTCATGTCCTAAAGCCACAGATGAGCTGTATTCACTCTAATAGCTGTAACATAACTTAACTCAGATTGTCAGACTGTGAATATCTGATTGTGTGCACTACGTACATTTTCAGTTAGTCCTTAGGTCTGAATTCTGAACAGCAATTCGTAACAGGTATGAATATGGACTTTCTTAAAATCAAGATTCACTATACCTACTTTCCCTGTTGGGATTTTACTAATATATTTATAATCAGTAATTAATCAACCATCTCTTAGACTTCTGTTCACATATTTGCCCAAATACCAACACATTTACACCTTAGGTCTTCAGTTACATTAGGACAGTGTTTTATCATATAGCTCACTACTTTCAGCATTAAAAAAAGCTTTCTGATGCCATAATGAAATGGCAACAGTAATATCTACAGATGAGATATCCAAACATAACAGGAATTTGACATACATATTGAACAATTCACATAACTATTAAGTTGCTTAAATGATAAAACAGATTTTATGTTTAAATTTGCACAGTATCTTTTTTTACAAAATAATGGTAATTATAATTCAATATTCCAAATAAAATAATTCCAATTTTCCTTGGAATCTTACATACAAAGCATCTTCAAAGAAATAACCAGCAAAGACCAGAAATTATCTTTGTGCATTTCCTAGGTACAGCTACATATGATACTGAGTTAGGTGTTTCAGAGAGAAGTTTCAGGGCTTAATAAAATTACATTATTCCAGCCAACCACTATACTTGGAGAACAATACGTTTTCATCTCAAAACATGCGTTTTTCAACAGAAACTCTGTGTTTCCCAAGACAGTTACCCTGTCTATAGCCAGGTGATCAACAAATGAGTGCAGTTTAGTCAAACTGGACTCAGTGTGTTTGGAAATACTCTGTTACCCATTTCTTCTCAACAATTCCAGTCCCTTGTAATGGCAAAGTTCATATACTATGGTGAAGAATATCACTGCAAAACTCTATGGCAGTGTAGTTTTGAGACCATCGATTGAATTAATTTTGTTGATGAAGCTGTAGAAGATCCAGTTCTGCACATTTTGGTCCCCTCCTCACATACCAAATATCTTGTGTTAACAGTTGTGTACCAGCCACATCTATGAACTGGGACGTCTTAGCTGGTTAAGTTCTGTCTCTGAGACCATGCCACTGTGCTCTGTGATATCCACAGAGGGTGATGGATGTTTCAGAAAATCTACAAGTAAAAGAAACTGGAAGAAGTATCTTTCACTTTTCTAACTCTTCCTTTTTTTTTTTTCTTTTTTTTGGTTATACAATGCAAACCAAAACTTTTTACTTTGGTGGAGCTTTTGCCTAGGGCACCCTAATATAACGTTGCTTGTGAACTTCAATGGCCATTTTAGTCTCCCACTGGAGACAGCTCAATGGTATAGAAGGCAGTATCAAATGAGCAGGAGACATATCCTCAAGTTACTACCTATCTGAGTAATATAACAGTGCCTTTGAGGCTCTGCTAAACATAAGGGAATGGTACTACTAGAGCACTGCCTGTGAGACTGTAGAAGGTACTGTAGGATGGTTCCTTCTCAGGTTGAAACTGGTGGGTTCCATAAAGCATTTGTTTAACAAGAAGCAAGGCCATACAGATTTAATTTCTGCTATTGGACACTATGGTAGCAATATAAATGTACTTTGCCTTTTTATAGTGCCACTTACCACTTTTCATAAGGACGAATCTCACTAGTTTCCATACCCTTGCCACCCGAGTAACTCATTGCTACAGCACATCTTACACAGACCTCACTGGGAGATGCCACACAAAAGCTTCAGGTGGTGTGACAAGCAGCTACCTGTCTGGTTGAGGAATTAGCTTTAGAAAAAACATGTTGTTGCCAGTTCTTGGCTGACAATATCACTTCTGTTCTACTTTCTGAGAGAAATCAAGGTGTTGACTTTGATCTATAAAGATCTGAGTCTCATCCACTTGAGAAAGCATTTCCCACTTGATGTAACGTTGCTGAGGCTGAGAGCAACTGCAGAGCTTCAGCAACCCATGTTCATACACAGATATCATAAGATATTCTAGGCAAAGAGTCCTCCATCCCAAACCACATTTTACTTGTGAGCTCACAAAATGTGAATTATTTGTCAACAGGTAGAGCATAAGGAAATACCGAGCTTTCCTTGTATATTTGCCATAACAACAGGGTAAGTCCATGTTACACAAGCATAGGAAAGGAAATCTCTTTGTAGATTAATGTTCAAAAGATATCTTTGAGTTAAATGGTATTTCAGGCACTCTGTAGACTTGTAACTGTGCATTTAATAAACTAAAAATGAGCAAACTAAACACAAAGTAACAATTTACAACTGCAATTAAATCTTTAAATGCCTTGTCAGTAGATACAGTTAAGCTACTACTCTCTGCCTCCCAATTACAATTAAAACCAGCACATTTCCACATTTAATATTCAATAATTTCTTTAAAATTACAAGGAAAGGCTTGCCTAAGAAGATGAAAACTATTAAATGTCAACAAATAAAGGTGCTAGCTGTACCACAGAAACCACATGCACGCATATAGCTTGTGTCAGCTTATTCTGCTAGTATTCTCCCAGGAACCAACAGGAAGCCCTTTGACCAGCCCAAACAGAGCCTCACAAGATTCCCTCCTCATTGCTAAATGACTGCAGTTATGGTATTGAAAAATGACAAAGCATCTGCCTGGAATTCCTGAGGAGTGTGCCTATCTTTCATTGAACAGAAAACTGAATACCGCAATGAATTATGAGAGGAAAATAAGCAGTCTCACCAGCTTCCAGAAGCAGCTCTTCTCAAGCAGTTCAGATATTTCCATCTTCAGACAAAGATAAAACCACTAAAAAGATAAAGCTGCAAAGCAGCCCGCATTGCAAGAAAGTACATTTTAACAGGCCAGGAATTTTACTCAATATGTGGACAGCAGTTCACTTGGACTGTAGTGTGTAACAAGTGTAAGCCATTTATTGTAAGAGGAAAATGGTCCAATACTTAACTACCCCAAACTGCAGGCAGTTTTACCATGCAACTGAAAACTGTGTATTTCATCCAAAATGTCACAAAAATTGATTTGTTACCTGTAAACCGTGCCCTTCATAATCCAAACTCAAAGGGCTTTCAAGATTGTCTATCCCTGTTTGCTTGGTTCAGTCAGAAAATAAATTTCTCTCTGATGCCAGG